>NC_051141.1:11814748-11991267 GCF_014839805.1 Manduca sexta
ACCATTTAGTTAATAACTTCCCTTCGCCTTCCCTAGTAGCTAACGTCAACAAACTTTTATTACTTTCTAAAACGTATTTAATTTTCCGCGTGTGTCTCGTACCAAGCTCGCGCCAACAAAACGTGTGTGTGTATACATAAATATTAAATTTATAGTGAGTTAAGCTGTACCAGACATGACTATATCGTACGCCGGCGAAGTACCAAACGGCAGCAGTTTTGGTTGTTTTTGGCGGATCCTTTGCAAGTAAGTCGCAAACGATAGAGCGAGAGGCTTTGACCGCGCCGTGTGGGCGCCCAATGGCACTGCGGAGTGCGGGCACTCGTCTCGAGCGCCAGCGGCCCCAACCTGCCGCGGCGCCAGCGGCGCAGAATCGCCCCAAACAGCTGTTCGCTGGGATTTCTGTTCGCCATCCGTCCTCACTCCTGCGTGATAATATCGCAAGCTGATCATCCGCAACCACACATAATGCACAACAATAGGACCATTTGTCAACTAACCATTATAATTCACCACTCGCAAGACGCATAAAAATATTGTGTGTTTACGACTAACAGTTACTTATCGAAAGTTTGTTATTAAGTGATATCGATGCGGGCGAGGATCTCGTCTCGAGAGACGACCTTGATTGCGGCGAGGTGATGAATGCGTCCCGCTCGCAGCTAACTGGTACCGAGACCGACTCGATGCCTGGCTGGCGACTCGCTTAGCCCTGACAACGAAAGGTGGCGAAAGTGACCATGACGCATAAACTGATCAATAATAAACTTAATTCTTTGCTTGTCGTGAAATCTTTGGTTTCCTTCATTGTAGAATTTACAAATATTAGTTAAAGATTCTGATAAGTTATTGGTCTTTAATGGATGGTAATTCCTATCAGACCTTTTATCGAGGTGACAGTGATCTACGTACCCAACAAGGTTTTCTTAATTGGTAACTGACAGAGTTAAAAAAGCATTAATACTACATAGATAACTATGTAGTACCTACTAATACCGATGGATGTAATTTATATGTTCGTTTATGAACTGACCTTTACGCAATAACTTCACAATATGTAAGTATAATACGAAGAATATACTTAATAAGCACGTAGGTACCTCATCATACATTGCATAGTAAACCGGGCAACTATCTAGTGTAGTTACCGCTATATTGGTACGAACTACTTACATTTATTTTATTTTTCAAAGGAATAACTGAACGGTAAATCCGTAAGTCACAATGAAAACAATTTTGCGACCTCATGTGTACTAAAAATAAACCAGCCTGAGTCCACTAGTGATTGTCCGTTACGGTATATTTTTCATGAAACTATAGACTGTGTGACATAAACAAATAATAGATAGCACAAATATCACGGTAGCGACGTATAGCTATAGATCCCATATTTATAAATTTTAATACATTTTTAACTAGGGCCTGTCATGTTAATTATTTGGTCGTATATTACACGTTGAATACGTTACAATACAAAAGTAGTATGACAATAGGGTATTTTAGTCTATGTGAGAAAAAAGCCAAAAACACATAAATAAGATAGTTCAATCAAAAAACAATTGGAAAATAGTAGTATCAGTTCATAAAATTATATAATAATTTTTTTAAATTCAGTTCAAAGTTTTGACTTTTTTTAAATATGCGAAACCAGTGCCGCCATGACATGACGTCATCAAGTCAGTAAACTACTTGGGGTGTCAATACGCGTTCACTATTTCTAATTTATCGAAATAGACAAATTTTTCGGACAATAAATTTGGATCTCCTCTCGCAAGTTAAACCAAGTTTTCCTCATAGTTATATCAGTTGGCACTTGAATCCACAATTTTTTCGGCGTTATCACACTAGTATTCTTACATTCAGGAACAACACACCAATGATAAGGATAGTAGGTAGCTTATTTTAATTGTAATAATTTGCTCTTTCTCTATGTACAGCGTTGTTACTTGATGTTTACTGTCAAGATGACGTCAGCAACGTGGCTACTTGCGTTTTCGTTTATTTACGCAGGAAAATTTAAAATGTAATATTTAAATGTATTTTATTAGCACTTATTGATTGAATATTTTTTTTTATAAAATTTCTAGTGGTATTTTATCACCTTAAGATTAATTTGAGACACTTTTTCAAAATGAGTGTAATACCCTATAAGACACAAGGGTGTAATGCACGCACGTTTTCTAACTGTTGAAGTTAAGTTTTAAGTCTTAGCCAGCGTAGCGATTTGAGTTCCGAAGTTCTTTTTAAGAAGTTCCATTGGTATTATTAAATTACTTTTATTGGTTCCTCACTGTTCCTCAGTGTTACTGAAAATTTGGGTGCCTAAAACGATAATTCTTCTTTTATGTTTTTGAATTAAAATTATATTAAGTATATAATAATAATATTACCATACTATAATATTCTGGGAGTTGTCTTGCCTACAAAAACTCGTTTGTTATTAATTTATAAATGATTTATTTATATAAATCATACGTTATTATTTTACTTTTCTTTTAACATGTTTTACTTGTATAAACGTGTGTAATGATACACTGACTTCTTATTCATGTATAGTTTATTTCTTATTTAGCTGTGTGTAGAAGTAATATACCTGGTGGATAATAGAAAATGTATGTTTAATACATAAACTTTACAAAAATAACACGTTTAAACGATAAGACACAGGTCGTGGCACTTACCTACGTAATTCTTTGAATTAGATACATGTGTAGGTACGCCGTGCGATACAAAAATTACAAGGTTGCTTGAAATTATTCATAAAGTACACTTTAAAATTGACCTGGCGCGTTAAAAAAATAACTTTATTTATCAAAAGCCACTGCCTCGCTAGTGTGCTCTCCTGGCACCAAAATTATAATTAATGCCCACCGTACAGTTGTAAGGCCCATTTCTCTGGTGCGGGAAGAAATAATTTTAATCCTTTAATAAAACCTAATATAAAAATAAGGTTGGTTTGTCCGTGTCTAATTTGTTAAGTCGTGCCAGTCTTATAAAGTCATATAAAGTCTCAGAATAAGGTGAAAGAAGAACAATGGCATAAAAATCTGAATATCAACCCTCACGAGTCGATCAAATCCGCTTCCTATTCGAGTCATGCGTCATGCGTGTTTTTTTGGTAGGCAGAATTAATTGTACAGGCGGAGCAATAGTAAGTCTACTTATGTATTATGTCAAATCCACAATTTATGAATTCTGCAGGAAAACCTTTTTTTAGTCTGGGGCATATAGGTCGCCTGCAACAACATATAAGCGACCTAGAACTGTATCGTAAGGCACACCAAGCCACGCGCAGCACATCTGACAATATAAACCACGACCTAGATCCTCTGCACACTGTATCCTTCCCAGGGTCTTTACATGGCTTTACCTATTCATGTTCGATTCAATCGTAATACCACGTTGTGATATGGTTCGCGAACACAATGTGACGGTCGCAGGATCGAACTTGAAAGGTTTTAAGAAATGAAGGTAGGCCCATACTCAAACACGCTACAGTACCTATTACATCATATAATTCAGATATATAGCTCCGCAAGCTCCAGTAAGCTTGGAATTCCCTTATCGCAGGGAGGCCGTCCTATGATCCACGATGACTTGTAGCCTTTTTTTAAGTAATATCTTTATTCTACACTCGTCAAAGTGGATGTTTAAGAAAGATTTTTCGTTATTTCTGATTGTTTATTTTTATATATAATACACCTTAAAATCAGGTGATCTTAGTTGGACGAGTCATCCTAGGTGATAATTATAGTCGGATCAATAGTTTAGCCTTGTAGACATCAAATAGATAAACATTTTTTTGGGCTTAAACCGCCACGCGTCCATATTATTAGTTGATACTTACTTAATATATTTTTATATTAAAAGAATAAAATTATATTACCACTTCCTGTTTTTATAAATACTTAAGTACGTGCCTACCTGTCACGACAACAAATTGAAAACGTGTTGCGTTTTCAAGGTCCTAATTACTTTCACCTGAACCTAGTACTCGGATGCTTTGTAGTCATCAAAAACAATTAAACAATTATAAGTTTTCACTACCAGGGCCGAGAAAGAATATTTAAAGGAATTAAAATTCTTGTTTTATTCCTTGTACATCCATAACCATTGGCCCACCACTAAACTTGGAATTGCTTAGAAAAGCGATTGAAAAAACTGTTTAATCAAGAATCGCCTGGTTTACTATAGAGTTATAACTATGGCTGAAACGATTTAAATTACTAAATTAAATTCAATGCAGCTCTCCTGGCGCTATTAAAATGTATTAAACTATAAACAAAAAGTATTTGACCAAATGAATTACACATCAGCCGACAAGTTTTCATAAACGTAAAAATATTCAAGTAGATACTACATACATATTTTTAGTCATTTATAGCATTTAATAATAAAAAAAAAATACATAGTACTAGTTAATACAGACTCTCCTTTTTAACCGAAGACACAAAGACATGCTTGACATTTTATATAAGTATTTTTAATTAAGGTGGTAGCTCAAGGTCCATTTTCATACATTTTGTTTCGGCTTTAATCTGGGTAACTAAACAAGTATTGGCAAGTAAAGAATTTAAATTCACGTCTAGTTAGTGATTAGTTCTCGCAGTTGAAAGAAAAATGTAAAAATAATTAATAATCATGGATATTTCGGCCTTTAAAATTTAATATGACGAAATTTTAAAGCCGAAACAAAATGTATGAAAATGGACCTTGAGGTATCGCCTTAAGGTGGTAGCTCAAGGTCCATTTTCATACATTTTGTTTCGGCTTTAATCTGGGTAACTAAACAAGTATTGGCAAGTAAAGAATTTAAATTCACGTCTAGTTAGTGATTAGTTCTCGCAGTTGAAAGAAAAATGTAAAAATAATTAATAATCATGGATATTTCTGCCTTTAAAATTTCGTCATATTAAATTTTAAAGGCCGAAATATCCATGATTATTAATTATTTTACATTTTTCTTCAACTGCGAGAACTAATCACTAACTAGACGTGAATTTAAATTCTTTACTTGCCAATACTTGTTTAGTTACCCAGATTAAAGCCGAAACAAAATGTATGAAAATGGACCTTGAGCTACCACCTTAATGATATGTATTTGTTTTGACGAAAGGATCCCGGTTGCATTGTTGAAAATCATTGTGGATTTTGTTTAGAGCGTGATAAAATGTTCAGTATCAAATTGTAACCCTTCAGTAAGAGTTTACTGAAATTTACCGAGTCATTCCAATTCGTTATGTAACAAACTCTTTGAATCAATCAAAATGATTTTTGACATAGAGTTCTCTTTTTCGTCCGCGAATTTCAAGGTGCTATACCAATTATTTCAAATGGGTCCATTCCGAAGCTATTCGAAATCGAATACAAAAAATAATCTTTAATGCACCACGGGGTAAACAATTGTCACTGAACAAACATAAAAAACAAATACGACGAATATAATATAAACGTCCTTTGGAGTCGGTAAAATTTCTGCACATGTGTTGTAATATTGCAACCTGAACCTAATTTTAATTACGTTTCTACAACTCTGTAGTAGAATTTAACCTCATAGCTCGCACTAGCAATCACTGTGGCGGCATCGCGGTCCTTCTGTATTTCAGTAGCTTATAATTATATAATAAAACATTATATGCCTACGAAATGTAATAAGATTCAGAGTTCGTATAATATACATAATATTTTTAATAACTGTTTGTCCAGTTTCTAATTTACGTGCACACTTGTCGTTGCATATGTTCAAATCACCCCCATGCCCCTACTCGAGTAGGTACCACAATATTGATTACGTGATAGTGATGATGTGATACTATAACTAAAGTAACTTTATTATAATACCTATCAGGATATGTATTGTTGTAATCATCCAACGCAGTGCTTCATGGCAAGTCCTCCCTATGTATAGTGGATTTTAAACGCAACATCAACGAGTTTTAATGATAAGGATGCTCAAAGAGCATAGTGTAAAGGAAACTGTCTTTTGTTGTAATTCCGTTTGCACAGTGATAAGACACCGTCATTAAATTCTTGGAACCCACAGGAGATGGCGGCCAATATTCACCCTAGCGCTTTCATTCTCTTCTGGCAGGCGTATCATTCCTCTCCAAAAGAATACTCTGCAAAATAATCTATTTAAAGAAATAGTCGATAGCCAAACGTGACGCAAGTCCCGACTCCAACTGCGCTATAATTCTCTTTCTAAGACATGTTTCAAGGTGTTTTGCGTCATTACTTATACTGCACATCATGTCATACAGATGAAACGATGGTAACCCAAGTTGAGTTTTTCTGCGTGTCTTTCGGTCTTTGTTCAGATACAGGCTAATGTACCACGGCTGCAATAACTTGCACTGGACTGGGCGTCTAGTTAGTTATGTCACAATATATGTATAATTAAATGTTTTGATAAATTAAAAATTATACATTTTCCGGCCGCCTTATTATTGAAAAAGCATTAAATCTGACTAAAAACATTAAATCGTTAATTAGTTAAGTATTAGATTTGAAATAGGTAGAACTAATTATATTGTAGTTTGATAGCCGAGTATAAGGATCCAATCCAGGTCTTCTTAGCTTGCAACTACGGTACACTGCCACTGGAATTTAACGTCGGGAGAAAAATAAAAAACAAAAAACCGCGATAGAATCCGGAAAATTAGTTTAATTTCAATGGAATAAACTAATATAAAATTTAGTCGGAAGTAATCAATTTTTTTGTTAAAATCCATATTTTTAAACTAATTTATGGTGATAAGGGAAGTTTATGGGTTCACCGTACTGTATAACTTTTATGAACCTACATACACTATACCGAATGTAAGTGCCTAATACCCACTTACTCATAAGAAATTTAACAAATTAGTTAATTATTTAAAATGCCCAATGTCGTTTGACGACATTTCCACTATTGATATTCTCTGATTATTATTAATGTTTCTTATCAAATATTTCCAATTTGTAACTATATTGAATATACGGTAAATTGGAGACTATTTTAAACATTTGACCTATCATCTAAAGGTGAAACGTATTAAAACTATTTTATCATCGTAAAAGTTTGTGCTCCAATTAAGATGTTTAAAATTATGAGGATAAATCCTTCGCCAGCACCGATGGGCGCTGCACCTGGCGATTGTTTTTATTGATTAAATATAATTACAGTTTAAGAAGGTCGCATACGACTGATATTAGTAATTAGTAAGCGCTGTTTATGTTCACGCCAAGGTTGGTCGAAGGTCGTCGTGACAATTTTGACGGCTCCTTGTTTTGTATTCCGAATGTAAGAAAACTTTTGCAACGAGAGATCGATTGTTTTCGCACTTGTTAATGATGTATTGTATTTTGAAGACTCATGTGACCGGCCCAGGAAAGGTCGTGAGTAAAGGAAAAAAATTGCAATTCCTTATTGGAATTGTATTCATTGATTCGCGTGTAAAAATTAAAATTTCTCTTGTCGCTTCTGTCAGGCTGACATTGCCATAATTTCACCATAAAACACTGACGCGAATGTTTTCAGTTCCTAAAAGTATCGAATTGTGTCGTTGGCGCGCGACCACTCGCCAACGTATTAATTGTCTAACCCTGATTCGAAAGTGGTATTAACTTTTGCTTATGACATTCCAAGCATTATTAGAATACGTATAAAGAAAGTTTTGACGAAATCGGCTGAACTTCGAACGACATAAACTAGATATTCCTTGCCATTATTATGTAACTGTTTGCTTATGACAGTAGCATAACTCAAGCCTCATGAGGAGCGTCAAGCGTGGGATTATGAGAGGAGGGGGGGGGGGTCATGACCTTCGAACGGCACGCGAATAAAGGGACAGCATGTGCCACTTTTTTGCATAGTTGAATCGGGATTAAATTGGTTTCACTCTCGCCCGGAGAAGGAAATAGAGGGCGGCACATTTTTATTCGGCAATAGGTGGCAAGAACCCAAGCTACGTTACTGTGGCACCGCTAATGTGGAACACACATTAAAATTATGCCATGACGACGCGACGCCGTGAAATAGGTCTACGACGCGTCGCATTCGCCCCTCTTTGACGTGACGTGCTAGCCATTGGGGTCTTCGTAGAACTGGGGAGAAACTGGCATGTATGGTTATATTAACAACGTAAAACTGCTAATTGCTTAAATTACTCAAGAATAAGCGAACCCAATCTTGTGCGTGCCAACTTACGTACATATTTCCACAATTCTAATTGTTTACAAACATTTTTTACCGATTTCAAAATAATAGTTTAGTAAGAAAATAAAACTCCTTCAAAAACAAATAAAAAACCAAAACATAATTAAACAAATCCCTAGCATACAGGTTACTAATTTCGAAGTCAGTGCCTAATTAGCCGTAGTTTTACCCATATAACGGGTCAAAAGTACAAATTTCTCCCGCTGTACTTAAGGCGATACCTCAAGGTCCATTTTCATACATTTTGTTTCACCTTTAATCTGGGTAACTAAACAAGTATTGGCAAGTAAAGAATTTAAATTCACGTCTAGTTAGTGATTAGTTCTCGCAGTTGAAAGAAAAACGTAAAAATAATTAATATGCATGGATATTTCGGCCTTTAAAATTTAATATGACGACAAAATGTATGAAAATGGACCTTAAGCTATAACCTTAAACACATATTGCTAAAAAACTAATGAAGCAATGTACAAATACAAGTTAAATAATAAAAGTAGGATAAACTTATTTTAATTACTTATAGTGTTAAAACGTTTTTCGGGACACAATATTTTTAAGTGTGTAGGGTGTAGACAATAGAAAACAAACTGCATACTTTTCAACCGATTGATCCTAACTATGTAATAGTTACCAATTTTAGAGTCGGTGAATAATTAAAATTTTTATTTGCTAAGCTAGATAGTAAATAAGTACCGAACCACGTAACAGGACGATGAAAATACTTCTTTAGTAATCCCCCGAAGCGATGGCACTTGGGTCAAAATATTACTATCTACTTATAATGTACTTAAAGAACGAATAGTCACATTAATTTTTTTACTTTTTGAGGATTTTATGTCTGAGGTTATTAAATCCAGTCATGAAATCGGTATGTATTATTTATTCATCATAAATTTCATAATATTTCTTTATATACTTTTTTTGTAGGCATATTTTAAAATGCATTATGCATTCCGTTTCGCTGGAATATTCATATTCTGGCTTTGTTACATAAAATCTTATTTAGCCCTACTTCCCCACAATATCTAAAAGAACGTTTCGAATTCTTGCATCTCTTTCACTCTCGATCTCATTCTTCACACACTTTTCTTCTTAAGACATACTCATACGGTTTACTGCTGACCAATCTTTTACTGTACAAGCAGTCCATAATTGAAATGGCCTCACGCTAGACATAACACAAGTCACATCTTCAACTACATTTAAAAGACTATTTAAAATCCACTACCTCTCCAAGACATAGTTCAAAATACCACCATATTAAATAGTTCATTAATAATGTATTTTGTATTCGTCAATGGTATTAGCAGGTATATGTTCATATTTTGATATAAGCATTGGGATTTATTTATAATTTCTATTTTTTTTATTCTTTGTATGTACTTGTGATTTGTCTTGTTTTCCATACAAAGGTTGTCTGGAAGAGGTAGTTTGTAGCAATGAGGCCCGCCATTGTACACCGCAAATTTAAGAAAATGTATTTATCTTGTCTGTGTGTTCCTTTTTAACAATAGTTACAATAAAGAGTATTTGTATTGTATTATATACATTGTATGTATTCAATAAAGATAATTGTCGCTGCTTTTTAAAGTTCTAGTATGTTTCACTGTGGTGGATATTGCACAAAATCGAAAAATAATGAAGTCTTAAAGGGCTGTATAGCTATGAGGTTATGTTACTATCAAGAATTGTTCTGTCTTGATCTGGTTTTCATACATTTGTACGTTTATAACGTGTGACACGGACGTCGAGTAGATTAAGGCTATTTTTTCATAGATAAGTAATGTTATGTTTAAGTACTGTTACGCGCAAGGCTGTTTTAAAACATGTCCCACCTCGAGTATTCACGTCATCGCTCCCCCACTTTGAAAATATATTTGCATTCTGAGACAGTATGTACTTAAATTAGTTAACAATTATTTGTCACTGTGTTTTATAAAGCAACAGACTTACTGACTTTGTATAGGTATCTATCCACTCAGTATTCTTAGAATTATTCCGAGGCGCGCTATAATGATTTGATATGCAATTAATAACATTTTGCTTCGCTCTAGCGCCAAACAGGTTTTTTTTCCAGTGACGCCCGCTTGGCTTTTTATAAACGTCCTACTTGCGAAATTAGCTTATTTTTTCTAAATGACATTAATTGTCTCACTTAACAACGACACAAAAAGATTTTATTATGTACGTTTTTACTAAATCCACAAAAATATTTGCATTAAGAATCAAACGAAACAAAACTTTTTTAAAAATAATTTTATACATATTGTAAAAGAGCTAAGGTAAATAGCATCCCATGTATTTACAAATAAAATATTTATATTTACACTTAAGTTTAAACCTTCATACTGCAACTAGAGTTTTTTGCAGATGAGATTTCAAACATGGTTGCAACTGTGTTATAAATATCCCTCGGATATGGAACATAACCAAAATTTATTTAAAAAAAATCCTTTACAAATCCGCAATAGGTCACACCGTCACATCGTAACGTAGTACACATACTTACACACAAATAAACAATACACATATTATGTGTTGTTGGTCATGCTCGGGGTCTTTATGCGAACGGTTATTTCGTCTCGACGCAGCATTAGGCGTACGACGTATATTACCTAGCGTCAATGGTCGCAGTATTTACTAAATACGTTTTTGAATGTTAAAATATTGTTCAATAACAATTTGGGTTATGACATGGCATAAGACAAAAAAACACGCTTGTGGATTATTAAATACTGTCCAATGTGATTCGTGGATGGAGCGCGAACCAACAGATGTCGTAGCAATTGGTTAGATCATAATTACTTGCTTAATACGTTCGTAAATTTAAATGTTTTTTCGCAGATGGAGAGGCAGCGTTTACAAGCTGGTCTGGCGCGAGTTACTAGCATATCTTACACTTTACTATACGATCAATTTGTTGTATCGATTCGCGCTCACTGAACAACAGCAAAGGTGAGTTTTATTTTTTTATTTAAGTAATAAATAAAATACTATACAAATCTAATAAAGTTTCCATTAAAAGCTAATACCAATTTTTTTGTAGTAAAAAGGTAGATAGTAATTGAACTATTATAGGAGTTTATTTGATTGCATTAATCTCAGGAACTACTGGTTCGAATTGAATAATTCCTTTCGTGTTGGATAGGTCTTTCATCGATAAACGCTGAATATAAAACATCACGCTATGCCTAATAGGAACAGAACATCCACGAAAAATCTTGCTAAAACAGAGAAAAATTATTCCTTTTGAGAGCTTCCGTTGCGGGCATTGCGTAAACGGTTAAAGTTATGCAACAATTATGTATCATGGATTGTATTGTATTGTTCCTCTCAAAAAGATCTATAAAATATATTTTAAAACAAAGTCCTCCGCTGCATCCGTCTGCCTTCACGATAAACTCCAAAACTACCCGACGGATTTCGATGAAATGTGGTATATGAATAGTTTTAGACTCTGGATAATAGATCTCATAAGCGACTTTCTATTCCGAGAATATATAAAGCGGGACTATTATCCCGGTAAAACTTTTCACGCAGGCAGAGTCGCGAGCAAAGGCTGGTATAATGTGTAAAATAAAATTGAAAATGAAAATAATTATTATGTTAAATGTAAATTATTTCACGTGGTACCTATAACACCGGTCAACACGATTTTTGAGTCTGGCTCCTGAATGTGAAATTTTGGTTTCTCCTATGTTACAAATAAATAAAAAAATAACTGTTCCGATCAAAGTTTGCTTTTGTAGAAACTAGAGCAATTTTACTAAGTTTCAAAAAACACATATAAATTTTTATACTTTCTCTGTAATTTTATTTAAAAAACGATAAAAAAAGTTTTTATTGAACATCAAAGTCTTTTTTATACAAGAATAAAGACTAATAATAGCAAACAAATAGACAATAACAAAAAATCATGTTCAAAAATGTCTTTTTTTTAATGGATCTTTTATGTTTGTGTGCGTATTAATCCCCAAATGTAATCTCCCATCATACTCTCGTTGTACTGCCCTTGGTAATGTCGTTCAACGTCCATCACATCTTGGTAAAAACGTTCTCCCTGCTCCTCTGAATAGGCACCCATATTATCTTTAAATTTGTCCAGGTGAGCATGTAGCATATGGAGTTTATGGGACATTCTGCAGCCCATCAATTTCAAACTTTCAAGTATAGTTTCAATGAACTCTTCATAATTGTCGACTCTGTGATTTCCAAAAAAAAAACAATTGACTACTGCTTTCAGACGCTTCCAGGAATATTTTTCATGAGCAATAAGGAATTTTGTGAAATCATCGCTGCTCATTATTTGTTTTATGAGTGGTCCAACGAAAATACCAGTTTTAACTTTAGCTTCAGATAATTTGGGAAAAAATCTCTTTAAATATTCAATAGCTTCAGAATTATGATCTAGAGCTTACACAAATTGCTTCATTAGCCCTAACTTTATATGTAAAGGTAGCATCAATATTTATTTAGGCTCTACTATTGGTTTCACTTTCACATTATATTTTCCAATTTGAAATTAACAAAAGCACCGTGAGACACCCATTTCTTATCTTGATTCCGTATTTTGAGGTTATAATAAGCGTTATAGGCTTCGCAATGCTTCAAAATCGCTCCCAAAGTAAATTTTTTGCTTCTTACTTTAATAAATTCACCGCAAATAAAACAGAATTAATCAACATCCTGTTTACACTTTCTTGGTGCCATATTCTAACCAAGTACGACATAAAAGTCGATTGCTACAACTCAAATATACTTTTTTTTAAATAGTAATAGAGTAGTAAACACTTCACTACTGCCGTTCGGACATAATTCACAATTTGCAATTAAAATGATCAAAACGCTACCGCCTATTGCTCATGAGAATCAATTAAAATCTCCAAAACGTACTTATCAACATAAATCAGACAAAAGCAAACTTTAAGAGTTAAAAATGGATATCCGAGTGTTTTTCGATGTTTGGAATCAGAATTCAAGCATTAGAAAAGAAACACAAAAAAAAAAATTTTTTTTGTCGACTTGTGTAACCTTATAAATGTTTGCTCGAAGCTATAAAGCGACTGTGAGAAAATGAAAATGTAGGCGAAATTATGTATACAATTGTGTCCATATACGAATATAATTAAATGATTAGTTCACGCTGTTGTTGGCTGAAAAGTATACTTATTTTTCTGTTTGCTTATACGGTTTCGTATTCCCTGACTACCTCGCTGGCGTAGTTGTAAAACGTGCGCGGTACGAGTTCGACTCCCGTACAGAGGTCATGGGTTCAATCCCGGGTTGGGCCAAAAATAATTGGAACTGGGTTTTTCTATCCTAATTACTGAGTGAAAAACACATACTCTTTAATATGGCCGTGAAACATTTTTAAAACGTCGTGTCAAAATGAGTGGTGAGTGGTGATTAGTCTTTTTGTATAACATATGTCGAGAAAGTTGGTCACCCACAGTGAAGGGAACCCCTCTTTGCTAACAACATCCATAATACCAAAGAATGAAGGGTGCATTATCGATCTTAAAAGAAAGATATAGCAATTATGGTGTGGGTCTCCGCAAATGTCTTTAACTAAACGAAATGCTGACACTTCCCTTCGATTTCTTGTGAGACTGTGGTACTTTACCCTAATAAAATCACATTATTTTATAATTTATCTTGGTTTGTATATTATAAAAACTACCCATCAATATATTTTGATATGCTAGTGTTCTGCAGGAATTAACATCACACCTCGATTTGTTGCGCTGAGGGACAAAAGTGAGATTTCGCAAAAAATATTCGAGATGATGTCAGCGGGAAAACCGTTCGTTTCATGTCAATATTAGATCCTTACATATGAAATTGGCGTTTTGTATAATTATAATTTGAATAATTAATTATATTTTACAAATAAAAATCGAATGCAAAGTCAATTCATCAGAGTCGAATTTTTTTCCTTGTAAAAAGTTATCCAAATTACGGAAAATATGATAATCTGTTGGGGCAAGGACCGAGAAGCACGGCGGATGTCGCAGACACCCCAGTTGCAGCTCCTCTACTTTAGCGGCCATCTATTGTGCAGTGTGTGCTCTAGTGTTGTCCTTAAGCAGCAGTCGCCTAGAGCGATTGACCAGTTTTGGTTATTTAACAGCAAATTCCTCCATCATGGTTTGCAGTTGCTGACAAAAGATATCTGCCATAATCGTTTGGCTAGATTATAGAAGGCTGTAATGAGCGACACGGGCTCTAGTTCATCAAACATTTACAAGTAATTTCTTTTAGTCAATTTTCACTTGGCGGAGGATTTGGCTTGTTCTCCAGGATTTAGCCTTTGTGACGAGTGCTTCCGATTATCATACATGATCCACTTTTAATTACAGGTAATGCCTCGATTGAAAATCCCTTCAGTATTGTGTTAGTTGAGCAATGTCACGCAACATTCGACGCGTGTTTGCTGGTTTGATTTACTCCATTCATGATGTACCCACCTTTCAACATTTTTTACTTTCCCGGTTTCTTCAAGTGGATTCTCAAATGTACCAGTTAAATGCTTTCATACATTTGAATTTGGAATTCTTAACCAAAAGCGAGATATTTCAGATCAAAGTGGACAGTACGACAAAACGCCAATTTCATAATATGTAAGGTCCTAATATTTAGAATAATACATGGCAGGTGGACTCGAATGCATGCTGCCATACCTACGTTACGTGCTAAGCGAAGACTTAACATTAAAATTTCGTAATTATGAACATAATTAATGCTAATGTTGTTTTAATTCATTCATAGCTAATGGATGCATTGGTAATGCTGAATCGATCACTTGTGAGGTGCTGGTCTGAATGGACAATAACTTCACATTAATAAAGGGCTGTGCGTTCTAATGTAGGTGTAAAGTAAATACGAAGAAAAAGTGTGACGGTTGACATAATTAATGCTAATGTTATTTTAATCATAGAAAACCCAGTCATAGAAAATGTATACACTACTGACCTATAGAAAGGAGACAGAGAGATTGGTTAATTTTATAAGGGCAATGCTCAACCCATTCTCTGATTCTAGTATAATAACGAACGTGTTTATATTAAATTACGCATTCGCGATTTTCATTCTAATATAAAATACTAGCTGTTCTTTCGCCATGAAAATAAAAATTAATTTAAACATTAATCCAGAACTTTCCAGAGGGTGCTTAAGTCAAGCTGACTGCGTGTCGCTAAATCAAATAATTACCGAAATGTGCGAAAAAAACGTATGTTGCGTCGACCTTACATTGCTATGGGTAGGCAAGTGAAAAAATTACTAAAATTTTATATACAATAAAGTAAACAGAATTTTATATATCTGGTACTGATAAATCCTTTAAATGGTGTTATTTATCTCACGTTGGTGTAGAATCTAGCATTCGCAACGTAGGTAACCAAAGGATTGTATTTCGGAGCTTCAAGGTCACACGAATTTCTCAAAACACAACAGGTTAACGTAATATTAACTTGCTTTTCCTGTTAATGTTCAAAGTATGAAGTCAAAAGAAACCACTGAGAAGGAAACGTAACTCACCTGGGGGGTTATTAGTAAATTTCAATTAAAATCCCTTAGTTTTTACCAAAGATGTATTTGTTATTTGAAATAGATAAGATTTTATAAGAAATACAGAGCCATACATTCCGTGCGATACAAATTAGTGTCAGAAACATAATCGGTAATAAAACATAATTTATTTCCAGTCGTCTGATTATATATTGTAATACCAACTTTAAGTTATGACAGTAATGGTAAATGGTGACGACGGTCGGTCAATTGTACTTACTAACCAGTATTCAGCTCGCTAGATCTGTTTGTTAAACGTCCTATTTGTAAAATGCCCAAGAAAAATTGTAAAGCGCATCGGTTTTTATACATCGTATTACTACTAATTGATTGTGGGCCGCGCCCGCGCCTCTGTGATGGCTATTGTGGTGCTGATTTTGTCGATGACGGTGGAATGGTAGGACATCAAAAGCCGGTTAGGTTAAGGTTATTAGAATATACGAGAGTAAAACGGCAAAAAATATTTAAAAAAATAACATAGCATTTTGTAAACTGATTACGTCGTAAATTTTGTAAAGTGATAAATAAAATTTCGACGATTTTCGTGACTGATGCGAAATGATTTACTAATTGTTATAATCACAGTTATAGAAAAAGAAAACATTATATGTGAAAATTTAAATGTGGCATTCATGAAGATAAATATATTTCAACAAAACGAAGTCCTATGGAACACGCGCGCAAAATGTTATTGTAAACTTGAAGTTACGTCATTTGGGAAAAATCTTACTTTTTCGTGCATTGTTTTCATAAACCGTCGATTATTTTCGTAATACATTAAAATTTACCAAGGTTATTTAATGTACGGGCGCTTCTTTAACGCGGAAACATGTACACATCCAAGTTTAATATATTATAAGTACGTACCTACCTACATATATACATTGTACATACCTGTTTGAATTTCGAGCTCTGTGTGCTCATCTTCCGCCTCACACGCTCTTATTAGATCACTATGCATTAACGTAACCACGGATAAAATCGCATCACTACTTTTATACACCAGGTGCTGTGTCGTTACAGAAAAATAGATATTAATTCTAGTAATAAGGTGAAAGTTTTAGATATTTGAATGCCTTTTATAAATTGTCGCGTCAAATCGCGCGATATGTGGAAAATATATGGTCGTATTTTTATTCCAAAACAAGAGTCACACAAGCGAAGCCGCGTACAAGAACTAGTATCTATACTATTATATAAAGCTGAAGAGTTTGTTTGTTTGTTTGTTTGTTTGAACGCGCTAATCTCAGGAACTACCGGTCCAAACCGAAAAATTCTTTTTGCGTTGGATAGCCCTTTGTTCGTGGAGTGCTATAGGCTATATATCATCACGCTATACCCAATAGGAGCGGAGCAGTAATGGCTAATCTCAGGAACTACCGGTCCAAACTGAAAAATTCATTTTGCGTTAGATAGCCCTTTGTTCGTGGAGTGCTATAAGCTATATATCATCACGCTATACCCAATAGGAGCGGAGCAGTAATGGCTAATCTCAGGAACTACCGGTCCAAACTGAAAAAATCTTTTTGCGTTGGATAGCCCTTTGTTCGTGGAGTGCTATAGGCTATATATCATCACGCTATATTCAATAGGAGCGGAGCAGTAATGGCTAATCTCAGGAACTACCGATTCAAACCGAAAAATTCTTTTTGTGTTGAATAGTCCTTTGTTTGTGGAGTTTTCAAAGTTATATATCAACACGCTACGACCAATAGGAGCGGAGCAGTAATGGCTAATCTCAGGAACTACCGGTTTGAACTGAAAAAAAATTTTTGTGTTGGATAGCCCTTTGTTCCTGGAGTGCTATAGGCTATATATCATCACGCTATGACCAATAAGAGCGGAGCAGTAATGAAACATGTTGCATAAACGGGGTAAATTATTAGTTTTGAGAGCTTCCGTTGCCTGCGCTGCGTAAACGGTTAAAGTTATGCAACAATGATGTATGACGGGATTGTTCCACTTAAAAAGTTCTAAAAAATATATTATAAAACAAAGTCCCCCGCTGCATCTGTCTGTCTGAACGTGTTAAACTCAAAAATTACCCAATGTATTAAGATGAAATTTGGTATGGAGACAGTTTGTGACCCTGAGAAGAACATAGGCTTCCGGGAAACTACTACTTTTATTACGGAAAACTCTAGCCTGAAAAACTTTATAACGCGGGCGGAGCCGCGGGCAAAAGCTAGTGTAATTATAATGAGTAAAACCACCTGCCCTACTAACAAAGAACTTGTCAAGGTGGACATACCTTTCGGCCACAACAAGATATTGAAAAACAATGGATGAATATCAAGAAGATTTACAAACAACAAAAAAAGTAAATACCCGTCCAAATGGTGTACAAAGTAGGTACTAATAAGACTGTAGATATATAACATTGCATATAAACAGCTTAATGTTATTATAACATTTAATATTTGCAAATGAATCAGTTTACATAACGTTTTATCATAGTTTTAAATCCTTAGATTAGTAAACTACATGGCATTTAATTTCATAGTCACGAAATATATATAAAATATTTTACTGGTATGGCAAAAAGGAAGAACGCAATATTATGCAGTTTTACAATTACATATGTAGGTACCTAAAATATTCTATTTATGTCCACGTACTGTTTTATAAATTAAAGTCACCGAATATTGTAAATTAAAACAGGTTATTGTGACTGATACTTAGGCAAACTTTATATTGTAATACTTAATATAAACTTGTGGTAGGTATACAATAAAATATTTGCATATTATTTACACATTTATCTCAACGACACTATTTGGACTTATGCACACTAGTTAATGCAAGGTTTCTGAACCTCCTCCTTCCTCTAGTTCGATTCTCCTTGCATGAATCAGAAAGGTTCTATGGTAATAACGTTTTGCACGGACAATATCCCAAGTCACCAATAAAAAGATTTTTATTTTGATATTAAAATATTATATTGATTGAGGTAAATAACATATAATAATTGTGGTCTTGTTGCTACGATCGAGTTTGTTTATACTTATTATTAAAACTCGAAAATCATTAAAATAAATAATTTACATGAACAATTTTGTTTTTACGAACTAAATGACAAGTATTTGGTAAGTGGTTATTTCGGTGAGTGTCTCATATTTCAGCGGGGTTTACCTCGCAGCCCGTTTATTGTTTAATTGTTTGACTCATTGTGTGACGCACTGCCCACACTTGACCTTAGACTATCTGTGCTCTTATTTCTAACGTATGAGATTAGCGTCTTGTAAATTAATCTGTAAATACACGTCACATAGTTTTCTGATATTAATAATGTTCTCAGATACTTATTTATGCTCTCGAGAACAAGATTTCCGGGAAAGGAATTACGTTTTAAAGTGTTACATGGTATTGGTAACTTGTAAGTATTCATATAGGAAAGCAATTTAAAAAATATACGAAATATCTTCTGCTTTGTCTATAATAGTAATGAAGGTATATTTTTTGTAAGATAAACTCTTTAACACAAAATATGTTCTTTACACTAATTTTGAATTACAAAAAAGGAAAAAGAGCGCGTAATCCGGGTGTGTGGAACCTTCAGAAAGCTCTGGAATTCCATGTGAAATAATGATATATACTACTTTCATTTCAAGCAAACACCACATTGTCCGTTTATGTGATATAAAATTGTTCATTCCAACAGGATATTCGAAAAAGTGCGTCAATATTTCGGCGCTCAGAGCGAGTCGATACCGATGTCGTTCGTGCTGGGCTTCTACGTGAGTCTGGTGGTGAAGCGGTGGTGGGAGCAGTACAAACTGCTGCCGTGGCCCGACACCCTGGCGCTTTTCATCTCCGCGGGAATACCTGGAGCGGTCAGTAAAGTAAAGACGAGTATTATCATTCATTAATAATTTATCAAGCTCTGCAGTCATTTTTAGTGTCTCTATGGTCTACAACATGAAATACTAAGTGACATTTAGCGCGAACGCCTCTATGTCGATTGCACGCTACACTATGCACAATAACTTCGGAATACTCACATACGAAGTCATAAAATATTTAGATGCGCGGCGCAGCTTAGTGCTCTATGCTAATTCACTTTTTTATGATGGCATATTTAAATACCTATTTAAAAGATAGTTTTTACGTAAAATATATTGACAACAAGATTTGGGACGTCAGGATACGATAGAGTTATATTTATTAGATATTGTAGCTTAGCATTTAAATACAAGTCAAAGTTAACAGAATGTTTAATAATTTCAGGAATAAATAATGGGAAATATTATTAATATTTATTTATTAAATAAATATAATTTGAAATAGACGAAATAATATGGGTTCTATAGGCGGCGTGGCCGGTGCGTCCCACTTCGGTTGAAATTCCTTATGAAAAGTAACAGGGGCGTGTCGTCATGCAATAACAATTACGAAAATGTCTTTACAGTTCTTTTTGTAATTTTTGCTATTGCGAAAGAAACATTTGTGTGTCTTCATATGCCGGCGATTGTGTTTTTTATCTACCAAATTTGTAAATCACGCATAAATTTGCTAACACATATAATGTAATGATTAAGAAAATATTAAGTATTAGATATTTTATAAAATTGCTATCTATTATTACAAAGACGCG
This sequence comes from Manduca sexta, assembly GCF_014839805.1. NCBI lineage: Eukaryota > Metazoa > Arthropoda > Insecta > Lepidoptera > Sphingidae > Manduca > Manduca sexta. The sequence goes on from NC_051141.1 coordinate 11,835,109, forward strand.
GGCGCAGTGCACCAGGAGTCGACCCATAACATTTTTAACACGAGAGCGTCCGTATTGTACCTAGAGGCTAGAATTAATAATTATTTAACGACGGCCGTCTCGAGCACGAGTGCCGATCACTGAGCAGCGGGCACCTACTGATTAGGCGCCAAGCGAATAACGCACGTTTGCACAATTATTCCGTCAGCATGTTTTTAATTTTTCTATTTGTAGGTAGTTAGTGGTTCGCGATTGAGTGAGTCCTACCACGAGGCACGCCAATCCGACTCGCTTATTTCCTCATACAATTTGCTGTGTTGAAACATTGATTAAGTGCAGTTTCGCCCGTGCCTTGTAACTTGGCTACGACTAGCATGATAAGAGTACATTTAGCAGACTATGAAACTCCATTCGGACGTTATGTACATTGTTTTTGTATTTAACATGCGCTTTGCGTAAGTATGCTCTGCAGCGAATCGTAAGAAATATGTTCTAGTAGTGATCATTTTAGGTGCCACGCGGGCGTTTGTCTATCTCGGAGAATTAAAACCGGAAAGCGGTCGCAAGGTAACGTATAATAATGAAGAACTATTTTTATTATTGTTTTTGTTTATAAAAATATGTTTGTTATTTTTGTGTAAATAGTATGTGGCTATGAAGTGAGGTGTGTGCTATTGTTCTCTTTATGTATGTCTATATCTTTTGTTAAAACGTCGCTTCGCCTGCCATACAATATGCCATACATGTGCAATAATTTCGTGCAACATAGTTGGACTAAATTAACAATATAACCGGGACTCTTGTACGGTCCTTGCTTACTTTCTATTCAATACATATTTGTATTCCATAGCGAGTAATTGAGCGTCGTGTCGACGCAAATTCATGTCGATGTTTCCATAAAAATCTTACTTCCCTCTACGTGTTTTAATAGTAGATATTGAACTATTATTCGTAACAAATATACTGCTTAAAGTTTAATTTAAACCCATAATGTGTGTATTATGCAGTCGTAACTAGGTGATGATGCAACGAAAATATTAGAAATGTAACAAATTCCAGGTCAAAGAATTAATGAATAAGCGATAAATAATGACGCAGTTGTGAGTGCTAGCTCTAACGTACCGAGAGAAAACGTTTCTCTATGGCTCTGCTCGAAATTTACAATTAAAATAACAATATTACACTTTTATCTTAGAGCGAAATCATTTAATTTTAAACAATACTAATAAAAACACAACATACCTATAAATAATTGATATTATGATGTTGTAAATTCTTAACCTATTAAAGTCGTAACTCAGGTACAAATGTTTTCATAACATAATAAAATTATAACTGTAATGACGCAACCGTACGTATAGCAAAGAAGGAGATAAACGTCTTCTACTAAATTTAATTTATGAATAATTGTCCATAAAACGTGTATTGTACATCTCATGCAAAAATGTAATGGGCACAGTCCTCCTAGATAAATAGCGCATTCTAAAAATTATTTCACACATCCTCAAATAGAATTTATTCATGCCCGTTTTACCTCCGGAAGTGTAGGCAGGGACGCAACTCGTGCACTCACACTTCGCTGATTTGATGCCGTATTATAGTCAAATCTACGTAAAAATTGGCCACTTGTGTAAAGTTAGAAAGCTTATGCAGACAATATTGATATGGTTCTATCAGAATTGTAGAACGAGACACCTCCTCACCGTACGTTCTCTTTTTTATTTCACACATTAGTACCCGCGAGAGATAACAGAGTTCCCTATCCAGGTGATCACAGCTAGATAGCGTTCTTTTTATTCTATGTTTATGATTTTGAGGGTTAAGTAATAAATGTTTTTGTATGTACCGTCTAAGATCCTATTTCCTGTAACGTTAGTATATATTACTCGACTCATGAAGACAAAACTGTGCATATTAATAAGTGACAAATACATTTTCGCCCTATTCAATATTATGTTTAAAGTTACAATAACAAGAGTGTCATCCAGTAGAGTAAATTATTTTTTGCCATTCACTCTAATGATGCGTTGAAAATCTTGCGAGATAATGAATGTGCATGTCCGATACAAACTCGTTACGAGAGACAACTACAAGAACGCAATATTATTACTGTAACAAATCTATTGTAAATTAATAAAATACATAATAGAGTTTACCGACATGGTACTTTTAGTGATCCGTGGACAGATAATTATCATATTTTTATGTAAAAAACAACTCATATGCTTTTTTTCTATTGGAAAATAGGTACATATCTATATTAGGTTTATTTTTTGCTCAATATAAATTATATTAAAATTATTCGAAAAAAGTAACACATGTAGTATAAATAGAAGTAGTAGAAGAAAAGTCGCATGTTAGTGTCAGATTTTTCAAAAAAATGTAATTCGTCGGTTAAATTCAGGTCTTACTGTTTTGACGATTAGGCGGAACAGTCACTTTAAAAATAGCTTTTTGACTGAAAAAGTAATTTGGATTGTACAAACATAAACATTATTTTAATTAACAATGCGCTCGGTTTGCACAATTTATAACAATAGGATGATCCTGCGAACTCATGATACAAAAGTCTATAAGATCTTTTAGTTACAGATTAATATTATAATGAGATATTAAACGGAGAAGGTTCGTGTCTGTATTTTTATTCGCTGACGTCGCTGCCTTGACCACAATGCACAATCGACAAGCGCCCACTAACTACCTCACCAACAGATTGTGCACGTTAAGTTAAATTAACTAACTCGACGATAATTACAATTTTAGCAGAAAATTATTTCTGTGTAATGATTTTATTTCTTCTTCGGTGTTATTCAGTTGTCTACATATCTAGTTACCTTGATGTCCTTCTTATATACCTACACTTGAGCAACAGAAAATAACAAAATTATTCATTATTAGAAGATCTTTATCGTTTTCATATTGTTTCTGGTTATTATTTACGTTGTTTAAGGTTATACGCCGACAATTACTGAGGTATGTGCAACAAATTTTCCGGAAATAAAATCATGGATTTATTCTGGTAATTTGTCATAAATTGTGCAATTCATTGGTGATTAACATGTTAAATAGACGAGTTAACTAATGAACGTTGTTGTATTAATAATACGCAAATATTATAATTACAATAGTAATTGGCATGTAATATGAGAATCAAGTGTATAACCGGATTCACGTGCCCAACCGACCATCTCGTGAGAAAAATCTGTGAAATATAACAATAATATTAACATAATAATATCCCTATAGGTTCACTTATATAGATAATACGGGGAATAGTTGTTTTTTACAATTGAGTTTTACGAATTCTATGTAAAAGTTTTCAAAGAATTTCCAAAATTTAGAGTTGCATAATATTAATAATTAGGTATCGACGTAAGCTGAGGTTTCTCTCGGATTGTCTGGTTGCATAAAATTTGCCAATGAGTGACAAGGGTATTGGCCACTTGAAATAACCATGGATCGTGACATCCACCGCCCTTGCATAATGCATTATAGTCTTCGGGTTGCCGATTTACTTCCTCCAAGATTTAATGGCAACTGTGGAAACGTAACGCCAATTATACTAAGAGACACGTTTTATATATTTTTTGAAATCAAATACGTTAACTAAAAGCAATGTGAAAAAAATTACGAAGCCGTGATCTACTATTAAAAAAATTAAAAACGCAATAAAACCTTTATTGTTCTTTAGTTTTATTTTAAATTGATTAGTATTTTTTTAATAAAAATAGTAAATCAATAAAGTAAAAATAAGAAGGGTAACGGAAATAACATAACTATAAAAAACGGATACAAACAAAAAAATCATTAAATTTAACAAACAAAAGCAATATATTTTACTTTCCCATTCTTTTTTTTGTTTTTATACACTTACATATTTTTCGGAATTCGGTGATACAGTACATTAGTTGTGTATGCAAAGTTGAATCTATTTTTCCCATTATAATGTTTTTGGATGCAGTTATTCTTTTGATAAAATGTTTTTATTCTTTGCTCTTCCGTTACTTATAAACAAATATTATTGAACCCATTAAAAAGAGAAACACTATCATCCTATTTCGTTTTGAGGGATAAAAAATACCATGGGATAAAAAATATCGCTGGCAAAAAAGAAAGTATGATAAACCCTTCGGAGTCGATTTAAAAATAGAATAAAGTCCACTAAAATAATTATAGAAACAATTGAAAAAGATTTATGTTCTTCTAATAAGTAGTTTTTATGAAAAAGTTTTATGTTTATCTAAACTTAGGCAAAAGTGAATGTAAATTATTGTCTTTTTCACAGCATTGGTATATGTATCAATAATATTTATACCGATCTTTATATTTACCAGGTTTATTTGAGTTTGATTTAGTTTATTTTGGATAAATTGCATACAATCGTAGGTAACTAAGCAACACAGACTAACATCAACTTGGATAATCGTTTTTATATTAATATATAATTTAATATGATTTGTAGGAATTTGCATTGGTTTAGAACAGACAAAATGTTACGAGGTATGTTTTCTAACTTAATATTTAACTATTTTACTTGTTTATAATGGAAAAAATAGGTAAATCGAGATTGCTATTGAAATCGCTCTCTAAAGCTTTCCTTCTTTTCTGGAGCCCTGAAGCCACCTCACAATGTGTCGCCTTTAGCGACAGCATAACGTATTCAGCCGTCTATTCCATGTCCTACCATGTAAATAAGTCCACACATAAGGCAGCGGCATGCCCCGCAGTATCGTGGCCTCTATTGGAAATGTAAGGTAAAACGTGGTAAAAATATTCAATAGCCCTTGTAGCACAGGGGTGAGGCCAGTCAACAACAGATCAAAATTAACTTTGTACCATAGAAGGGGTAGACAGCAAGCAACTAGTATTCTGGATTCCTGAATAAAGGAAATTATTAAAAAATGCATACGTTACGTATACTATTACTATTATCAAGTACAATATTATATTTGATAATTCGCCAATATTAATTAAGAGGTGGTGAATACTGCTGTATGAGATATTCAAATAACGGTCTTGTTCAAATACTGAAGGTATATCTGTAATACAAAAAGTAATTCATGGTGACATTGAAATAGTTGCTAAGCATGTGGGTACGTATATGAGTGGCAAAGGTTGAATCATTCTGAGGCCGTGTTGATAAATATCTGTCTTTATTCACAGTACGACGTAAAACAATGAGTGTGGTGTATTTATGACAAACCAAGCATCCGCAGCCATCGTGTTGTTACCAGTGTTTGTGACTGGCAAAAAAACTACAATGCCACCAATTAATTGCTTAAATGTGCGCTCCAAGTTTTTGTACCATACACGTAAACAAGTATAAACTTATTTTGGACCGAAAAACTTGATTAATTGTTGTTTATGATCCCAGAATTACATCACGTTTTCCTGCGTTTAAACATCTATACACTTTTCTCGAATAAAATGTTTTTGGTTATCCATTGATTTTAGACACTAGCTTTTGGCTACTGCCGCCCGCTTGAATAAGCTTTTGCGAGATAAAAAGTAGGACATATCAATTAGGTAATGTAGCCTTCTATTAGTGAAAAAGTAATCAAAAACGTTTCAGTAGTTCCTGTGATAAACGCATTCACACAAATAAACAACAAACTCTTTTGTTTATATATTAGTATAAATGAAAATAAAGAAAATGATATTTATGCGAGAAACACGCACACCAACGGAAAACTCAAGATTTTCCCAATTGGGACGTTTGGATTTACTACGCGTTAATGACAAATATATAATCTCATACAGCACCTTTTTCACACATGTCAATACGTGTGGGTGTCACAGAATTTTAAGAGGAAGATGGGTACGTAGTACGTACGGAACAGTTTATTTATTTGATTTGTTACGGCTTGACGTATCTAAAGTTTTGAAAATCATTAGTATAAACTCGGTAGCCGATAGTATTGTAAAAACACGAGTTTCTAAACGCGGTTTTTATCTCGAGAAAGTCCCATTGCGTTTATTTTTTCACGTTAAATAGGAGTCTATAATTTTAATTCAGGTCTAGGCCTGAATTTAAGTCTTCGTCTTTCATATAAAAAGTTCCTAAGTCCTTATCGAAAGTGTGTCGGGTGCCTGAAGTGATTTAAAATGGATGACGTAAATAAAGTATTAAGTGTTATTATTAGCACAATTAAGTTTCAGTTTGTTTTCGGTCCTTACAGAATTCTGTCCGTTTCGATAGGCAAAAGTCAAGTATTTGTGAATGTGATGCAGTAAATGACGTTCGATCGAAAAAAAGTCATGAATAAGTGCAATTATGTTTATGGAACATTTCTTGCCGATAAGCCTTTGTTTGTTATCGCAGTAGCCCAGAGCTGGCAGGTATTGATTAAGCGCGCATGCGTAGCTGCACCGAAACAAATTTGTATCCCGCGATAAAAAAACAAGAAATATTCGCTTTAATGCATCTGTATTGTTCGTTTCGCTCTTATACTTCGAATATAATTTTAATGACACTTAGATTATATGCGCGCTGTCTTTGCGCACAAATTAATACTCACGTACAAAACAAACGACCGTTTTTATGACCCGAATGGAATTTAATGATGGCATAGCTATGGCCACGTTAGTCGAATCAAGTCTTATTCGACTCAGTAGGATACATTGCAGTTCATTGATAACTAATTAAACAATCACTAAGACATTTCGGTGTGGCTGTACAGTGGAAATAAAAGTGGGCTTGTCAAGGTTAGGTGCTCCAGTGCTCTAAATTGATACTGTTATGTTGTTGCCGTTGCTAAGCGTTGGCTACTGTTGAATGTCAATGTTAGAAAATGTTATAAATATATCGGAATATAATATAATAATTAATGTATTGTTGGCCTTAATAATAATTTATTATGTATTCGCTCACAGTTTCACACACACAGTTTCGCTCACAGTCGTTTGATAAGAACATTACTTACATCTTCGACTTATGTGATCGGTCTAGAAATAAAGGAGTGTAGATATACATATATATATATATATATATATATATATATATATATATATATATATATATATATATATATACATATATATATACATTTAACAAATAAACGGCATACTTCGTATTTGCCGTAGATCGAGAAAATTGTTGTTTACCGATAATTTTTCCTCGTTTGAAATGCTGTTATACAATAACTCAATGTTATTAAGACTGTAAGTGTAAGTGTCTTGAGTATATATTAATTTGCTTATGTTATACATAGTGAAATTATACCGTAGGTACAAACAGCATTTTCTAATGTATGTATATGACTGTCGGACATTGAAGGTCAAGATTAGCTTTATTTGTTTAGCCCATAAATATATTTATAAAATTAATTTATTGTTTGAAAAAAACTGAATGCAATTAGTATTTAATTGCAAATTGCGTAGTTGAGATCAGAATAGTGATAAGAATGTGCACCATTGACTCATCTGCCGTTTGCATCTAACTAGTACTTACCTAGTCAAGATCTTTGAACCATTGCGGTGAACATGTGTCGAAAGACTAGGGTGAATTTTAAACTATATTTCATTAATAATAGTTACATTTTATGAATAAAGTGGATTTATATAACATTTTACAAAAAACATAATTACTTTTTAATTACGACTTTTGGGCGACGGATCCTTAATTAATTCGGTGTTTAGGTCCTGATCCTGAAAAGGGATTATGCATTAATAAACAAGTATATGTGTGTATACAAGTGAATTTCGATACCCGTATATATTTAATATGATAGTTCGTCTTTATTGAAACAGGTGTATTTATTGAACATGTCAAGCGTAACTTTAGCGTTATACGTATACAATTCTTGAACCAAAAAACTACATAATGTTTTGTATTTAAGACAAAAATCGTGGCGTGTGTAATATATATGTTTCTATACGGCGTATAGGTAAATAAAAACATAAAATACATGGAGTTCGACATTTGCACCAGCACAATTAATGTGCTCAGACAATTATGTTATTTTACATAAATGCGCCTTTGTCATCTTGGCACATACTCGTTCACGTGTTAATAAAATGATTTTCTGTTTTATGTTTATATGAACAAAGGTCGTAATGCAGAAATTGAAATCAAAAACAAAAGATCTCAATGACGCCGGGTTGCCTTCTGTAGTTATTAATAAGTATAAGCAGTAGGAATCAGATCTTGTTGATACATAATGCTTAGGAGTCATGAGCAATGATTATGAGACGCTAATTGTAATATAATATCTATCGTACTCCTCGTGATACTCGGTTACTGTGACGTGGCATCATTCCCGTGGGACGGTTGTTACATCGCTTCAAATATTAAAATTTACTCAACGCGGGTTGTAATGCTGCTATTTTACGCAACACTGCATTAAAATAAAGAAACATTCCCATTAACGGACATTTCACTTATGCAAGTTGCAATTGTAATTATAAACACGCACTCGTGTTTATGAATTAAAGCTGTGTTTTCGAATATAGTGCAGTTTTCCAGGCGTGAACAACTCTACATGTAATATATCTGTATAATGTAGAGAAACGAATGATTCATATTAGATCTGACTAGTATTAGAGAATAGACAATATAAAAACCTTCTTTTGCAATGTTTTAATTCGACTAAAAAGGCGCAATTACGTCTGACATTGAATTGACAAATACTACCTATATTTAAGTGAAGGATTCGAACCCACACTTTCTCGTTTTATCTATGGTTATCTACATTAAAATATAGAAATTTATGACGTACATACTTAAACCGTAGATAGTTTCTTCATTGCGTATATCATTATATACGCCATTATAATGTTAATGAACATTAAAAAAATCGAAAACATGATAATCATGGTGTTGGCCAGAAGTTTCTTACTTACCCTCTCGTCCTCTAAGTACTCATATATTATTAGGTGTCGACTAGGAAAGAAGTGCATCCTTTATCTCTTGAGGAACATGTTTGCAGATATTGCTAAAAAAAACTGCTATCGTATTTGGAGTCCTGCTCTGAAACAAATTTGCAATTGCTGCGGGTAAATGTTCGTTTTGTTACATTATCAGCCCACAGCGTATATGTATTGCGGTCCTTTGATCTCATTGTTTCAGTTGAAAATGTTTTACGTGTTCTAGTACGTGCTCAGGTAACACTGCTGTGATGTGTCATCGTTTGTTTTGCCCTGCGTTAAGTATGTGCGTTTGTCATTTTGTACTATTTTTGTTGCACCTTCTTTTATTATTTTATTTTATTGTGTTAGATTATGCTATACCATGATTGTTCAAATTTCTTTTGTACAGTTTTGCAGTTGCGAAATATTATTTTAAAATAAAACGCTTCCTTATTGTTGAAAATGTTGCATATTATGTTTGAATAATTCTAAAAATGCTGTAGCGAACTTTATGTTGTTTCGTTGTAGTCCCTACAATGTACCAATATTCTATTACAGGATGAGACGGGCCGGCTCATGCGCAGGAATATCGTTAGATATGCCATCCTCGCTTACGTCATCACTCTACAAAGAGTGTCGTTAAGGGTGAAGCGACGCTTCCCCACATGGCAGCATGTTGTAGATTCCGGTAATTAAGAGTCAATTAAATATATATTTATATATATATCATACATTTACTTGTAAACTTAACAGAATTCGTCTTTTAAAGGTCTGATGCTCGAGAGCGAGAGAAAAGTATTTGAAAAGATGGACGGAAAGAGCCCTATGTCCAAGTACTGGATGCCTTTAGTGTGGGCCACGAACATTATAAACAGGGCAAGGAAAGAAGGCTTGATAACAAGTGACCACATCGTTCAGACCTTGTTGGTGGAACTGTCAGATATAAGGAGAAGGCTTGGAGCATTGATCGGATACGACACGGTGTGCGTCCCTCTCGTGTACACTCAGGTGAGTGACTTCACAGTTCAGTGTTCACACGTCGCATTTGCATACAATTTTTCAACACACATTTGCATTTCGCAAACAGTTTTTAATAACACTGCATCATCAACCATAGCTAATATTGTTATTGTTAATTACATTTTGGCATGCCATTATCTACATTTTTTTCTTATTGTTGTTACCAATAAGCTGTCAAGTAGAAAATTATCTTTTGGAAAAAATATTTTTATTTATTATTATTACATATCAAAACAATTTAACTATTTAATATTTATCAACCAAAAGATGTAGTATAAACTAGATGAAATTTTTGTATACATCTATTTCATCTGAAATTATTACTAAAATTATAACATTTAATACATTGGTGTGCATTAAACAGCCAATTTTACGGATCAGCAGGCGTGTTTTGTTATTCGACATGAACACAAAGGTTCATAACCATAAACCCAGTAGGTTATAGGATTCTTCCTGGTATCGTGTTCCATTACCGATTTATAATGCGCGTTCTATTCATGTGAATTCGCGTACAAAAGGTGTATTGGCTCAATCGACGGTTATAGAACATGTATCGATACGGTTGTTGCACGTCGAAAGCATGTCTGATCGGATTTATATAAGCGGCCACAACGTCGTCCGTCATTATCGCGGACAAGTGCGCGTCAATTAAGTGAAATAATGTTTAAATAAACACTAAATGAGAGGTCGTATGTATCTTGTGATCTGCTGGTGCAGGCCATAGTTAGTTCATTCGGATATATGCAGGTGATAAAATACAGAATAACAAACGAGCGCGCGGGGGCGCTGCGTGCGGCAGGCGAGGTCTTACGCCTAATGACCGCTATCGAGTGCTTGTTACTTGTACGTGAGGTCCTAATGGAAAACTATGTATACACATTGTGCTTTTAATTTGTATCATTAAGAGGATTAACAAACGACCAATACTAAAATCTCTTATTTCTGTCGTAATACATAACTGTAACTACCTATAACTCTATGTTACCTTAACACAATAAAATTCATTTGTTTCATATAATTAAATTTTATAAATTTCCACTCAATTAATTTCTATTTGTTTGTAAGTATGTCCTAAAAAGAAACGGAGCTTATTTTTGGGCCTATTTTTTATAAGAGTTAGCAACGAAATAAAACAAAATATAGTTATTTAATAATTTCACACGTAATGATTCCAGGTGGTGACCCTCGCTCTGTACACGTACTTCGTGGCAGCTCTGATGGGCCGCCAGCTGGTGCCTCCGGCGCCCGGCAGCACGTCCAAGTACGAGCCCGACGTGTACTTCCCTCTGTTCACTGCTTTGCAGGTAATAAGTATTATTATTTAAAAAGATTCGTGTTGTCACTGTACAATTTGACGTTTGCCAGTTATTGTGTGATTTTTAGTTCATCTTTTTATATTAAAAGCCTTTGTATGGCGCTAACGGGCATTTGGCGCGAGCACTAAGTATCATAACCTATTCTTATGTACCCTTGTTAGGACCGTGCCCTTTTTTATGCATACAACACGTCAATTAGGTATCAATCACCGTTATTTAAAATTACTGATAGACATCTAATAGTGCTCTCGCCCACCAGTAAATTCTGTACCTACATTGGGTGTGTGAGAATCAATAATAATGAGTGAATTTACATTAAAACTTTAATTTTAGGATAGTACGCATTTATCATATGTATTATTCTACATTTTATTACTCTAATAACGGGCAAATAAGATAAATTAGATTAAGGTCACCTACAGCATCAACATAACTTCGCCAAATATTTTTATTTAATTAAATTTAGTTGACAGCGTCACAAAAATTAATAAATTACTTTTTCCAGTTCTGCTTTTACGTGGGATGGTTGAAAGTTGCCGAAGTGTTAATCAATCCTTTTGGAGAAGATGATGACGACATCGAATTAAACTGGCTTATAGACAGACATATAAAGGTTCGTATTGCGGCATCCACATTAGTGACCCGGACATAATCACTCACTCATTCCTGAGGCTGGTCGCTAATCAATTTAATGCCAATGCATTACATGTACAAGGTCATTTGGACATTGAGTTAATAAATTAAACCACACACTCGTTTTTACCTATGTAAACATTGTGCCAAAATACTTACTACAGGTATAACGAAGCTTTTCGCCATAAATCCCGGTTTTAGTTTTTTGATATTTTGAAACACTTTGTACCTTAGTGGGAATATGTTGTGTGCGTGATCGTATATCAGACTGAAAGTATAATGTTGCTGCTCCAAGTAATTCTCTTAAAGTGGTAGTTGTAGCATTAACGCGAATGAAATTAAAAGAACTTTTTATTGATAAGTATTTATTTTACATCTCAGGTTAGAGTAAAATATTATAATTGTTGTTTTCAAGAAGGCAAGTATGTGGTTTAGTTTAGTAACGCAATGTCAATATGACCCTGTCTCATGTTCCCCACAAATGCATGAGAACAAGTCAATAACATCAACCTAGCTCCTGATGATATAGAATACAACCATCAGATCTTATAGATTATTTGTTTATCAATATCTTTAAAGCATGTTGGCAAACCTTTGCCAAACAATGGCCGATAAATATGAATAAATAACATTGTATATTATTGGTAAACCAAATTAAAAAGAAATCATCCTCGATTAAAATTGTCAAAATAATCTGGTATTCAGCAGCGACCAGTCCAACTTGAGGAAAAAGTAAAAATTTATTTAGACTCTAATTTTAATGATTAGAACGTTAAGAAATAAATTAATATCCCATATATGATAAAAACACATATATTTAATTTGAAGAAGTTATATGCAATGTATATTATATTGTTAATTAATATTATAACAAGTTATCACAAAAACTGAAATTTCTCAGATTAATGCTGCATGGCAAATTTTAATAAACGAGTATCGCGTGTTGATCCTTAGTTAAATCCACAACATCTACGTACTAAAATACATCCAAATGCGTTCATTGGATTCCGGGTCTATTTCTTACGAAAATTTAAACTTCTTTATAACAGCCGCATTTAAAATATTATGAACATTGTAATGATATTAGGTTTTCACCAACATCTGTTGACGGTTATATTAAAATTTAAATTACTTATGTGTTTTATCTAATGTCTGGTAGGGTTTGGACTAGTTTTTGCTTGATATGTACCAGTCTATTTTTATACAAAGCAAGTCTATTTTAAAAGGCGACTCTTATTTTAGCCCAACTTGAATTTGACACAGTAATTAAGTTCTTAAAAAGGTTTTAAACGATGTGACGGAATATGATCTAATAAATAAAAGCTAATGAATAAAAGATTTATTTACACAATATCAAATTTCATACACACTAACTACGCGACGTTCAGCGCTTAATGTCAATTCCATAGTGAATCTGACCTCGAAGCTTGGTATTTAGTAATGAGACTTCCAATTAAACTACGCGCGTGGGTAATTCACAAAACGGTATTGCGGTCTTTAGTTTTCACATAAAAAATAAATATAAGGAAAATAGTTTCTTTTATTTGGTTTTACATAAGTTTCATTGTTAATTTATAGTTAACATGAGACTTCTTATTTCATTGTTGGATAAAGGTTGTGACTTCTTAATATGGAGGTCTAAGGTATTTGTATATAACTCGCCACATTTGACTTATTCAGGTTGATAGATCATCATCATATCAAAGAGCAGGATGCACCAAATGTAGCCTGCAGACAAAGTTTAATTTTAGGTCCTAAATGTGTTGATAGGTTTAAAAAAACTATGTTTTGGTTATTAAACTGTGTTGAGTGCCTAATAACGTAACAAAAAAAACCTTAGCAAAAATACTTACATCTCATATCTAATCAGCACATACATAATGTGTGTTTGCAGGCTGCCTATATGATAGTCGATGAAATGCACGAGGAACACCCGGAGCTGCTGAAGGACCAGTATTGGGAGGAGGTGGTGCCCAAGGACTTACCATACACGGTCGCGTCGGAGCACTACAGGCGCCACGAGCCGCCCTGCTCTGCCGACCACTACAAAGTTAAGGCGGAGGATGCAGTGTACGCGAATGTTCAGGCGCCAAGGAAGAGCCATGATGAGACGTATGCGGACTATGTAAGTCTAAACTATTGTATATTATAAAAATGTTATTAGACTTCTGCTAAAGACTGCATTTACCATTTATTTTGTCTTTCTGGGCAAATGTTGAAGAAAGCTTGAATTAGAATTTTGAAGAACTGTACCTTTAGGCTGGGGCATATTATAACTCAGTTTAAATTTAAAACCGCATCAAGTTCTAAATAATTTAATATTGTCACAAAAATTATATTTGCAAGTAAAACTTAGATCACTTGTTGCTTTGAAGCAGTTGGCTTACTAATTCTGAAATATTAGAATTTTGTGCAATATATTACGCTGATTTGCGAATTCATCCATTTGATGTTACGATATTCCGTTCCTAGGAAAGCGTAGATACGCCATTGGTGGAGAGACGGAAGAACTGGTTCCAAAGACAGATATCGCGGATGGGATCCGTGCGGTCGGCGTCTACTGCTTATTCTTCAGGCGGGCTGTTCGGCCGCAACAGGCACAACTCGGTGGTGTACTCCAGCCCCGAGGCTGGCCAGCCTGTAGTGCCGCCGCCTCCTCATCACAAAATGTCTCTGTACGAACGGCTTGTGGGCCGCAAGTCTGGCAGAGGACAACACCGACAAAACTCGAGACATGGTATCTATATATATATAGTATTATGCAAAGCTAAAGAGTTTGTTTGTTTGAACTTGCTTATATCAGGAAGTACTGGTTCGAATAGATTTTTTTTCTAGCATGGTAATATCCCATTTATTGAGGCTGTAGTGATAATCTGTACTATATTTTATTTTTGTTAATATGTGCACAGAGCAACATAGAGAACTATTTACATAGTAATTATTAGTTATACTTATAACTTGACCTCCTATATTCAGGAATTTAATCATTTATAGTTACTATTTCTTCTACTTTTTTATTTCGAATATTAAAATGTAAAGAATAATGTTTTTTAATACTCTTTGGTTTCCTCAGGTGGTCAGAAAAGCAATGGCTCAGCTGTACCTATAACGCTACGCAATCGACCTCGCATACCGACACCTGATGTGACAAAAGAAGTGATGGACCGAGAGAATCGTATCGCCATGGGTATGCAGAACATGGGTGTGATCATGGCGCACCAAGGATACCAGAACGAGGTGCCAGTACTCGGCGCATTAGTCCTCTCACCTATACAAGAGCTGGACAGCGGGTCAGTGAACAACACGCTGCACGCCGGCCAGCCTGGCACCACAGCACTGGCGCAGGCGGTGTTGTCGCCGGGAGGCCTCACGCCCATGCTGACAGCCGCGCCGGTCACGCTGTCGCCCATGGGCGTATCGCAGCTGACGTCGCTGGTGAGCTCGACGCCCTCGACGCCGCGCGCTGAGCGAGGCGCCGCCGACGGCTCCGGTGGCTCGCCGCAGCCGCCTCGCGCCACCGTCACCGAGCTGCCGCCCTCAGATCGGGAGAGCGAACACAGCGGCAATGGAAGCCCGCCAGATTTCACCAGGAAACCTGGCTCCAAGAGAGGAGAAGTATATGTATAAAAGAGTAATACAGGGAGTGTTGTCCGTCCATTACTAGTGGTGCTGTTGAATAAAATTATTATTGTGAATGAAAGAAATTTATAGTGTCAATGTTGACTGAGATGACTATAGGTACCTACTGTTTTAAATTAAAGAGAAAGCTCATAATTATGTATTAGTCGATTAGATACCATTTAAATGATTTTATTAATTAGATACTTTGTATTTACGCACAAACAGGGATTGAATTGTATAGCTATAAAGTATTTTTTAATTTAGTTTTGTGTTTTAATTTACCTTTGGCCCTATCACGTATTAATTCTAATAAAAAAAAACATAATATGAATTATTCTAGCTATTTCTATTGAAACCTCCAATGGAACTATCTATAATAGAAACAAACGAAAGATTACCGTAATGTAAATGTAACTATACTAAAGAAGACGGTTCTATTTATTTAGAAAACAAACTATGAATACCTATATTCTAAGGCAATACAAATGAATAAAAAAATATGTTCACAACTAGCTTTACTAATTTAAACTCATGTATAGCGTGTTATTTGTTTTGTATGCATGATAAACGTTGGATAGCACCATATTGAAGATGTGGACTGGCGCGGCCTGGTTGATGAAAAGGCTGGTTGATGACTTCTACACAGTGCTGCCAGGTATACAGAGTTATTTGTATTTATAAGTACAGATTTTTGCCAATTTAAATGCATTTTTAGGTTTAGAAACAGAAAATAGCTTTTTCGTCGCCGACAAAATTTAATAAATATTTTTCATGCCAGAAATACAAATTATACCTACTGGTGAGTTGGCAGCATTGATAAACAATAATAGTATTTTTGGGACCTAGAAAAAGGTAGCTCAATCTAATATATATACAGACTTTCATCTTACAAATATAGATAAATACGTCCCGGCAACCCGATAGCGCTGCTTTTACGTAACCATCCCACCACTACCAGCAATGCAAAACTGTATGTATGTGGATTAGATATTTAAAGACGTTGGTAAAAAAGATATAATTGCTACTCTTAGGATATGAGGAGATATTATAATATAAATAAAAAACAATATCTTAGGTATAAATATTTAATATTAAGCATTATCACAAAACAAACAGATCATTGATAATTTTATTACTTTAGTAAATGAAATAATTCAATATAATATCATTGCTATATGAGTTTATAAACAAATAGTGTATCCTAATGGAACTATGTAGACACTAGACCGTGAATAAACCAAATGCAATACAACATGCCTTAACTTAATCAAAAAACAATAGATAATCTAAATAAATAACACTTCATGAGATAATAAATTATAAGGAATAAAATAATTTAAAATTAATATTATTGAGCTATCATACAACCAAAATGAAATTCAAGTATTAATGATACTTCATTGTATTACAAAAACTAAAATACGCGTAGATTATAATCAATCTTTGGATGCCACAAACAGGTCGAATTGTTCATGGTATTTTTCTTAATGACGCATCATTATAAGCTACAGAAACTATTAGAAAGCCAAAAACAATTGTAGTTGCTTACGAATCACCAAATATTTTTCGTCAAGATGGTTTATAAAAATTATCTACTTTACGTTATAGAAACCTTACACAACTTCAAATGAGTGACGGCATAAAGATTACATCTTTAATATGAGCAAACAGTACCTAATAATAACATTACAGTGAACTTTCCATACGAAATACGTGGCGAGAGATCACGATACCCAATGCACAGTTCTTCAAATCATTCTTATCTAACATAACATTAAAAAATTGTTACTAGCACTATATTTTACATTGAGGCTATTAAGCTTCAATGTAAAATATTTAAAAGCAACACGCCATAAACCAAAATATTTTACTAAATATGTAAAATATATATGAATTTTTGTTTTTAAAAATAACTTACAAAAAATACCGACTTGATGCATAAGCTAACTCGGCGAGAGTGATTATTTCAACATAAATATTTATTTATTTTTATAAATATATTATTTTCTAGTAACTAATATCATATAATCTCCGTCTACACGTAGCCTTAGGGAGCAACTTCAAACAATTTGTCTCAGGGCATTTTTTGCACCGTAAAGTTCTAATATTGTTTATATGTAATCTAATTAATTAGGTTCCAATCCCTACTTCGCTATCTCAGATTCATTTGGGTTCGCTACACTTAAGATCGAAGCTTCAATATTTTCTACATTCCAGAATGTACTATGTAAAGCGGAATACGGACCGTACGCATTTCCACGCAAAACCGTAAATATCTATTTATTGAACAATAATGAATACGTGAAAAGGAACTTCGTGTAGCATACATTTTTCATGCAAATATATATAGTAATATCATTTTTTAATAAGTAATTATTTCCTCACGCCTATGTTATTCAAAAATATTATAAATATTGACTTATTACTGTGTGGGCGGAATTCTGTGTTTGTAGCTTGCATTATTGTACATATTATTATCAATAAATACATTCAATATAGCCATACAATCGTTATTCCATAATAGGATATAAGTCTTGTGTCATTAGTCGTATCAGGAACTACGCGGGACATTTAGTTTCAAAATACCTACGCTTCAAGGACTGATTCTAATCATCCGATAAAAGTTAACCATCAAACAAATTATAACAATACAACCAATCCATATTGATACAACTGTAATTTTTAATTTATTTAAGTTGTATATGCTGTGAATGACTTATATCTACTGATTGTAAAATTGGTCATATGCAAAGATGTGAATTATTTGAAATATATGTATTTTAAATACAAAATACAAAATACCTATTTTTATTTTACATTTGAAATACTTTTTTCGAAAAATATTTAGTATTTTATTTGAAATAATTTATATAATTATTTTGTATTTGTAAGATACAAAATAGTTTTGTTACATTTTTAATTCATTTTTCTAATTTTTCATTCTAAAAATTCTAAATTAGTTTATTTATGAACGCACTTGTCGTGATCCTTAATGTTATCCCCATTGTCATCTAAGATGTTTTTATTACATAGATACGTTGTCCGAGCTATTGAGCTCGGACAACTAGCCAGTATTGACTGGCAAGACGAAAGCTAGGTAATTGCCCGACATTCACTTGTCAACCTCCAACCACTGTCGCGGCTAGTCGGCTTACCAACTATTTGTATTTTTAACAAGAACAACATTATGCCAACATTGCGCGTCAAACAAATTTGAGGTCAATGGCGATGACTACATTAGATCTGGGAACACTACAATATTTAAAAGATGAAAACAATGCTTTAGAATCCTTGGACAGATATCCAAATGTAAAAAAAACTCTTCCTTAAATAATACCTGCTTACCAAGTTCTGAACCCTTTGAACGACTTGATTATGAGGCCCCATAGATTTAACATGAAAGATAAAATCTTTGAACAAACACTAGTATAAAAGAAACAAGTTATTTTATTTGGAAAACCTATTTTGAAATTACGTATTTTGCATTTTGTATTTAAATACTTTTATTTAAAACTATTTTGTATTTCTATTTTAAATACTAAAGTCACAATGCATTTGTATTTTGTATTTAAATACTTTTACTAAACTATTTTTCACATCTCTAGTCATATGGGACTAAATAAATATTTAGCAGTTATAAAGAAATTGTTTATTATTACAAATTTTAGCTGCATATTTACGCTCGTATTCATAAACGTTATTTATCTAAGGTCGGGCATTGCTGTGATAAAAATGTGTTTCTCAGCTTTGTTTCAATGAAAGTCAACTAGATTCAAGTTGTATCTTAAAATTAGCCAATCTCAACGGCCCTATGTCTACGCACTGCGAAGACTGCCATGCCGTCAGCACTGTGAAACAGACTTGTCATCACAGCAATGCAGGAGCAGCTAAACACTAACGCCCGAATTCATAAACGTTATTTATCTAAGGAAGGATCGTTAGATAAATAACGTTAGTGTTTAGCTGTTCTAAGTATTAAATGATGTGGCGTGCCGTTTCGTTTCAGATCGCTGAGAAGAGGATTAAAAATATCAGTTGTTCTTTGGATTTATAATAAAAACAATATTTCATATGGATACAATAATTTTAAATACTTTCTAGATCGTTAGTGCATATTACCTTGTCTACATAGCTTTATGATTATTAGCTTCATAAATTTAGATAACAGCAGGCAGTATAATAAGCAACAACTTATTGTTTACTGTTTAGTTTTATCAAGTTCAACAAACTAGTCTTTATATGCTTACAACATACCTAACAATATACAACATAGGCCCTGTGCTATACAGGTGCTATTACTTGGTATGTCTACATTGAATTTAACAAGATAGTCATTTACCAATGTAATAAAAAACATTCAACGATGATTTATAATACCTAATCTTATATTTAGAGCTATGTATATTCGATATAGATATAGAATTTGGAATACTTTGGCATTATGAATAAAATCACTAAAAATAAAATTGTCATCAATATTAATCTTGAACAATTTTAATGTCAAAGGTATTTAAAAATAAAAAAATCGACTTATCGCTAAGGGCCAATACGCATCAAACCAGTTCAACAGCAGCTTTCTTTAGGGTTGCGGTTTCGCACCAGTTAGTGTTGCGTTACTTGTGCCCAAATAATGTATCTGAAAACTGACCCAAATTGCGAACAAACTGCCTTCTTTTCCAATAGAGACGAATGAGATCGTTCTTAAAATAATTTAATATTTAAATTATATTTACGGTAAGCACAATATTACATCTAATTTATCTTAAATACTACAAGATGAAACAATTTATTTGGTGCATAGCTTGCGAAGAAAAATGGTAATTATCGTAAAACTAGCAGATAAACATATAAACTCTTAAATGTTAATTAATTCTGCTACAATAATTCCGGATTATGGAATCGGAGATTCATTAAAATAACAAGAATACAGTTCTTGGAAATAATTACGTAAAAATAAATTAGCGCGCCATGGAAGAGTCGATTATATTTTTCAAGATAAAGTCAAAATGCTTACTACGAATACCTATAGTCCGTAAAGTAATCATCAAATCAATTTATTTGTTGTACCTTGATGTACATATGAGCGTTAGACAGGTATTTGCGAGAGCTCTCCCATCGGAGAGGAAGCAGCGTATCCCAGAGACTAAAATACATATTGTACGTCAATGGGTGGCTAAGTCCATGCAATTCTGGGGTTCGCACAGTCCACGCGGTCAAATCCTCGCTACGTCTCGTCCCTATATCCGTTACACAGTACGCGACTGTCGTTGTCGTACTCATCCGAAACTTCACGCTTTTTTCCAACGTCGCTTATGCTAATACGTACCGCAACGGACTAGCAATAAAGACTATAGCTCACTACTATTATTGTGATTCCGATGTGATTGGCAAGAGGCACATGTGGGACTCATTATTAAATAAAACAGGGTGAGTTTACCTCAAAAAGTGAAACGAAACTTAAGATTCACATAAAAATACTAATAAAACGACTTAACTATAAACAAATGTTCTACAATTTATTTTTAAAACAAATCTGTATGTCGGACATCGATTCAGTTGTTGCCTTCATAATGCGAGATAATATTGTTTAGTATTTTGTAACAGAGCTAAGATACACATTATCCGGAGTCTAGACACCATCTTGTTAAAACCTGGTGGAAACCATCAAGGTTATTCTATATAAAGTGTCTCTTCATTGAGAGCGCTTTATATTATGATGTGCAAGGAGTATCCATGTATTTATTTGCAAACTCTGTTCATTGTAATATTTGCTCATAGTAGGAGTTTTAATTTGGAATGCCCTTATCAAAAAGAAGTTGTTCCAATCAACCACAGTGAAATAATTAATTGCATGTAAATGCACATAGTAATTGAGTGTAATAATGCTATGGAAGTATATTGACTGGAGTCCTGCTGCTATGATATTGTTTGGTAGAAGTAGAATGCGTGGTCATTGTAATTAAATTGTACATCAAGTGAATTCTCTGTGTTGTTGCTCACATTACTCACGAAAAGCCCATATGATTAGCAAACAAAGACATTAAACTATATAGTTAGTTATCGACCGGACATCAGCGCCAATGTTTTGCTCCAAAAGTTATTACCAATTGGTAATAAGGGGCTGTCTTATTTGAAATGTCCGTATGACAAGATGTCACAGCGGCCTTAGATATTAATATAAAAATAATATATTTACAGAAAATATTCTAATATTCGCATTAAACTGAACCCACTTATAAATATGTCCGTCCCGACATACATTTTAAACGTAAGCCGGGTATATTTGTGTTTTATACACCACCTCCTTCCCCTGAGTTCTTTCAACCGTGTTATAAATACTTAATAATATGTTGTAAATAATTCTATAGTTATTGTGAATACCTGATCACTGGTGGGAACTATTATAGATTCTATATACAAATGTATAAGCGGGTTAATTTACCGCGTTAAATATGTGTGTAAAAGCTACGTACTAAACGTGAACAAGCTGTTATCACATGTGTCAGACGGCACGTAGTGAAAAATCTCGATATTCCTAGTAATATTTGTACTGAAGTTCCATTTTACTTCGGCTATACCAGTGCTCATTTTGTAGTGACTCAAACTTTTAAGGTCGAAACAGTTAAGAAGATGTAACCGCTTGCTGTTATATCAGAAATCGTAACATTCGTTTTGTTTTAGCGCACGCACATAATATGAGATGATTGGAATAAATAATCCCAATCGTTGCCTTTAGATCAATCGTAATATTGACCAATCAGAATAAAATTAGTTTGACAAGCTTATTTTGGTTGGTTTATTATTGTTATGGATCCGAGATTATCATTGGGGAGTTGGGACCGTTTATTAGAATACGATAATAGACGATATCGCACACAACATAGTACAAATTTAATTTTTGAATTAGAAATCACCAGGCAAAAAATATAAGATAGGCCACCAGATACAACATGAAAAAGGTAATCTCTTTAGTTTTAAATCAAATCAACAATCCAAACTGAAGTCATGAAAGTTGAAACATAATTTTATATTAAGATTTGAAGTTGCCAAGGTCTTAATAATTAGATTATAAATTTTATAATAATTTGCCCTTACCATGTATTATAATAAAAATATATTTTCGCCGAAGTGGTAAAAATACGATTTTATTTTGACATTTTATATCATAAATCGGCTTACGTTAAGCTGATTTCACTGAACTTTGTAGGAACCAACTGTATGAAATATAAGTATAAGCGAATTTATAATTATTAGTAACAAGGTATCAAATATTTTGTTGCATGTAATTTGTTATTCTTAGCTTTTTTTTTGTTAGATAATTAATTTTATAAATAGTTATAGAATATAGTTGAAAGTTATTATAGTTCCGCCAGTCGAATTGGGTGTAACCTGTAATGGCTGTAGTGATGTAAATAAAAAAATAATAATATATGAAACATGCACATTTCCATGGCATATTTAGGTAAAGCCGCTAGAACCACAAAGGTTTTGCTTTCATTCAAATATAAGCATACCGGGATAAAGAGCGTGATCTATTTAAAAATACTTTCATAACCAATAATAATTGTCGGCTTTATGATTTCTTTTTTGTAAATCATAAATAGCTAAAATGACCTAGATCGTAATGTAAGACTCCGACAATAGCAGTTCTAGCGTTAGCGCCCATCAGTATGGAATTGATAACAATGTCGTATTTAAATAAATCAATTGTCTATGTCCTCAATCGTCAAAGGCTTTCACTTTTAACAAATAGTAGCAACTATATAAAAAACGTTCGCGCGCCGGTTCAAGCCGTTGATTTCGTTTTTATGTTAATACTGTTATCAGACGTATTTTAAAGTAAATAAGGCCGATTTTCAATTGTCATACAATTTTATTTGTTCGGCGATAGTTGGTCTCAATTGCACAAACACCGCTTTGGTTTTCAGGTATATATTGGCTTTTTTTCAACGTTATCTTTCACGCTCTCTATTCTATGATATTTTTTATAGATGTATGCACAAATCATGTTTACTGTGTTGCAGTAATAATTTATGACAACCTTGTGTTTATATTGTTTACAACGTATACTTATTTATTGATTTAAAGTTTTAGCCGCACTACGCACGCATAGAAGGTAAAGTTAGTAATTTTGTATTAAGTAAGAAATAGCATGTAGTGTTGTAACTATTTTATTATAACAGGAGTCAGGAACAGAAATATCTCTCTGTGAGTTTTCTCTTCATTAATTACCAATTAATAAATCTAGTTTATTTTAAGCAAATTATTTTAATCGCTTACATTTATTTTTTATTTAAATCGCCCCAAGGCCACATTTGCTGGAGTTTTCGAGATTCATTCACACCTTTACACTCTGGGATATTAAATATTCAAACTTTAAATTTACAAAGTTAAACACACGAGCTGCGACACAGTTCTTCGTTTATGCAATACCGCACAATATCTAACAGCTCGAATCTAATTCCGGTTCCATTCGTACCTAATGTTAGGTTTTGTTAGTTAGGTCGAACAATTACTGAACATTGCAGCTCAGTTCAAGACATCAGAAGGTCAAGTCCTTATATACGACATAATTCGTTGCATATTTGCATTGCTAGTTGCCTTACAAGAAGAAATATTGTGTAACTATACTTAAATTATCTACTCAAAACATTTTGTTCCTCTGAACATTTCTATGGATCACTATATTACCAATCAGCTACAACAGTATTGTTAATTTAATTTTATTAATAATTAATTAATTTTATATATAACATGTAATATAAATTGCTGGATTTTTATTACGAAAAAGTATAAAACTTTTCAATTCCACGTAACAATTCCAAGATTCTGCCTTTTACTATAGCAATTCATTACTAAAAATATTTTACTAGGATGCTTCGAAAAGCGGACAAAAAATATTTCTATTTAATATGCGAAAAATATGGTAACACTAAATATTTGTCGATTACCCATGTTTGCGTTTATCACTAATAAACTAATATTGATCATTTCAAGATATTGAATATTCTATTTGCATTTCCTATAAATCAAAAGTATATACCTAATATTATATGTATATAATATAATGTAGTTATCCATTGAATATCAATGGTGCGTTGCCGAAATATAACAGATTGGAGAACCAAATTGGCTGCTATTGCGATGGAACATAATACTTGATGGAGATTTTTTTATTACCTGATTTTTTAGTCTCTTTTTGGTTTCTTGCTATTATCTGCTATTATTATTATATATTGTCAAAATCACCAATAAAAAACACGTGACAGCATACACTGCATTATCCATGACGCGCAACATGTTTAATTACATATTACGTCGCTTCGTTATAGTGCGTGCTGCATGGAGCCACTGCGGAAGTTTTCTTGAAAACTTTGTCCGAGCCATTTCAAACACAAAGATCTTGATGTATGTACTTGACATAAATAAAGATATTCAAATCAAGATGATATTGCTCAAA
This sequence comes from Manduca sexta, assembly GCF_014839805.1. Lineage (NCBI taxonomy): Eukaryota > Metazoa > Arthropoda > Insecta > Lepidoptera > Sphingidae > Manduca > Manduca sexta. Next base: position 11,859,985 of record NC_051141.1, read on the forward strand.
CAACCTGCAAATGCCTAAACAATTTGGGAACGTAAATATACGATAACTATAGCGTGAGCAAGATAACACGTAATAAAAATATAAATTATTAGATATTTAAGAATAATAACTCCGATTATAATTTAAAATAAACTTAAGTTTTTTTTGGGACTAATAAAATAATATCAACAATAACTAATGAATAATGACTAACTTGTGTGCGATTTTTAATTTCGCATCGAACTTTATAAAAGTGTTAGTCCAATTTGTAATAACCGAATATTCACACAAGCAAATTCAAAATATTGCACAGGGATTCAAGGTAATTATTTTGTCATATTTCACAAAATAATTAATTTAGCTAACCATACCTTAACTTTATAATATTATCTACTCTATGTATTATACAATATGGCGTGTCAATGTTGGTGCTTCATATAAATCCTTTAACAAATGCAAAGTGTAATTTAATTTAGGTTAAAATATAAAACGAATATTACCTACTTGGTATGAAATTGTAAACTCATCTTCATGTTTGCCAATCTGAATGAATATTTGGACCAAATCACGTGTAGACGTAGTGGCCATTATTCAACTAACCCCTTTAATCTGTGTTGTGAGATCAACACTCACATGCTTGCGTCGTGATGCCCAACACCAACTGACACTCATAGACCTATCAACATAACCATAAAATCCCTTTCTACGTCTTATCTACGCGTATAGGCGTATGGGCCGTCTCTGAGACCCTTAATCTATTGGCCAACGTGTAAAGGATCCAAACGACAAACGTTCAACGGACTACGCGTGTTGTGTATCGCGTATATGTATTTATAAATTATTTCAAACACGTTTGAGTATGTAGTCTTGCGATGTTATCAAACGAGGCATAATTGTCATGCGATTGGTAAGATAAACTTAATAGTTTTTGCTTTTCCATCCTATTGTCATTTCGTGATCCTAATACCCAATTAAAATGAAAACCTACCACATAGAAACTGCAACATCACAGTAATTGTGAATAAGGCATTTCATTCGAAAGCATTATCTATAAACGACTAGTGCAGTCCGGTGAGTGGTTCGTACGTCCTTCGATTCCTTATTATGTACGCTTTTGTACCGTTCTCGGGGAAAATGTCAGCCATACCCATCCTACTGGTTTCTTTGAGCAAATTAGCAAAAGCTTCATATTTCAGATGATGATCTATTTTATCAATGTCGATTCTTATGGCGGGTTTCTTATATTTAGCCGTTTTGGTATGCCACACTAGGACCTTGGAGCAATTGTCCGCTAGTGGCTCTATATCGTCAATTTTCAAACCTAAGCTGACAAGGAATTTGTCCTCCTCGTGGCCCGCGTTGTAGGGCATCGTGGCGGCGGCAGACAGGAACTCCAGGTTAACAGCGAAGCCGGCCATGTCCACCGGGAATGTTCTAGAACCCGGCCACGAGTCGAAAAAGGCGACCACCTGTAATATGGGGAAATACCAACACTCAATATTGCATGAGAAACTGGTATTCGATTCGCTAGAATGTAACAACGGGAATTGTTTACATATTATTACTCGCTACATGAACGCAGGTAAGCGGCGGTGTAATACCCATACGGATGTATATTGTACAATGCACATACACACGCTCATTGTTACGGCCCACGTCAGCATTTAAACGCGTAATATGCGCTAATGTAATGCGACGCTGTACCATTGCAATAAAAACAATTAAATGTTTCTCATCATCAGCGGAAAATATGAATAAGAATACTTCATGTAACTAAGAACAAAATAATTAATTTTCGCAAGCTTCTTAGATTATTAAACTGTTATTACAGCATCACTAGAAAACCAGTTTTGTTATAAGGATATTCTTCGCTCAGAGACCGCAGAACGGTTAGAGATTTAGTTAATAAATTGCAGACAACTGGGTGTTTCGCTCCCTATAGCATACAAGTTATTACCGGCAGCCCCGCCCGCGTGAAAGACTTTTATATGTTCTTCTCTAGGATGAAAAGTACCCTATATAATACTCCAAGATAGAATGTATAGGTGTCAAATGTTTTCCAAATCCATTTACAGGTTCGGGCGTTTACTTCTAACAAACAGTCGTTCCTCCAAACATTTTCACACACTTTCGCAATTATATTATTAAAATTTATGCTAGGCCAGCAGCAACTTAGCAACCAGGTAAATGTGTGAGCAGTAAATAAAGACCACTAATGAAAACGTAGCGCAAAATTTATATATTTTAGAAAATTCGCTTTGTAGGCATCTGACATTGCAAAAACTATACATATAATATAAGGGCGGAACCCCGTGTGACTATACAATAAATGAAAAGTAATAGAAATAAAGGGGGGCAACTGAAGAAGAATAGAACACAAATCAGCGATTTTTAGAATAATTTCTTGTCTGTCTGTTAATGCAAATTTCATGTTTTCACCGGCAAACAGGGTATAATTAGAAGCACGATATATTTTGTTTCATTAAAGTTGGGTATCGGAATAAAAAGCAATCGTCATTTGACCATATTAGCGATTTACTTTAAATATTTTCATGCTTTAGATCTAATTCCACGCAGACGAGGTTGTGGGGCCACTTGGTTTATATTAAGGGGTGATTTCTCAGCATTTGGCCGAAAACTCTCCATGTCATAAATTATAGACTAAAAATAAAAACTGGAATACTTCAACAACTTTATTGTATTGACAAGGTAAGTTTATTATGTTTGTGATAACATTATCACAAGGATTAAAATGAGAAACGGGCACAGAACGAACACAATTAAACATTATCGCAAGCAATAAGCATTAATGTATATTTTACTGTTTTTACTGTACTATAGCAACTACCATAGACACTATGAAATATCGCCAATAAACGAGAACGTAAGACTGGCCGGCACAACTTCGACAATCAGTCCAAAGCACACAGTTACCTTTAGTTACAGTGTAGTCAAAGTCGATATAACTTACCTTTCCATTTTTGACTATCGGAGTAGACACTCCGTATCCGCCGATCAGACCAACGGGGAACATTGAAACCTTCTTAGTACTTCTGATTTCGTCAAACAATTGCAAGTCGACTGTATTATCGTCATCCCCGAAGTACATGACACCGTCGTGAGCGTTCTCGTGGAGCCATCTCACTGCTGCCCGCCTGTTGGACACTCCGCGGGGGTAGTTAGTCCCAACGTACACGTAAGGCTTAGGACTCGAAATGTGTGTGTACGGCAGGCCCGTCCGCCTGGAATTGCAATAAACCTATATGTAAATATGTATGTGTGGGTAATGGTATGTCGGCAGCAGTTTCAACAAATATAATATATCATTACGGCCATCAGAGATATGAAAAATAGTTTAGTAAAAGTATTTAAGTACAAAATGCAAATGCGTTGTTACTCTACTATTTAAAAAAGAAATACAAAATAGTTTTAAATAAAAGTATTTAAATGCAAAATGCAAATTACGTCATTTCAAAATAGGTATCTATCTATACTATTATATAAAGCTGAAGAGTTTGTTTGTTTGTTTGTTTGTTTGAACGCGCTAATCTCAGGAACTACCGGTCCAAATTGAAAAATTCTTTTTGCGTTGGATAGCCCTTTGTTCGTGGAGTGCTATAGGCTATATATCATCACGCTATACCCAATAGGAGCGGAGCAGTAATGGCTAATCTCAGGAAGTACCGGTCCAAACTGAAAAATTCTTTTTGCGTTGGATAGCCCTTTATTCGTGGAGTGCTATAGGCTATAAATCATCACGCTATACCCAATAGGAGCGGAGCAGTAATGGCTAATCTCAGTAACTACCGGTCCAAACTGAAAAATTCTTTTTGCGTTGGATAGCCATTTGTTCGTGGAGTACTATAGGCTATATATCATCACGCTATACCCAATAGGAGCGGAGCAGTAATGGCTAACCTCAGGAACTACCGGTCCAAACTGAAAAATTATTTTTGCGTTGGATAGCCCTTTGTTCGTGGAGTGCTATAGGCTATATATCATCACACTATACCCAATAGGAGCGGAGCAGTAATGGCTAATCTCAGGAACTACCGGTCCAAACTGAAAAAATCTTTTTGCGTTGGATAGCCCTTTGTTCGTGGAATGCTATAGGCTATATATCATCACGCTATACCCAATAGGAGCGGAGCAGTAATGGCTAATCTCAGGAACTACCGGTCCAAACTGAAAAATTCTTATTGTGTTGGATAGCCCTTTATTTGTGGAGCGCTATAGGCTATATATCATCACGCTATGGCCAATAGGAGCGGAGCAGTAATGGCTAATCTCAGGAACTACCGGTTTGAACTGAAAAAATATTTTTGTGTTGGATAGCCCTTTTATCCCGGAGTGCTATAGTCTATATATCATCACGCTATGACCAATAGGAGCGGAGCAGTAATGAAACATGTTGCAAAAACGGGGAAAAATTATATATGACGGGATTGTTCCACTTAAAAAGTTCTAAAAAATATATTATAAAACAAAGTCCCCTGCTGCATCTGTCTGTCTGAGCGTGTTAAACTCAAAAACTACCCAACGTATTAGGATGAAATTTGGTATGGAGACAGTTTGTTTGGGAAGAACATAGGCTCCCGGGAAACTTCTACTTTTATAACGGAAAACTTTATCCTGAAAAACTTTATAATGCGAGCGGAGCCGCGGGCAAAAGCTAGTTCCAAATAAAATAACTTGTACTTTGACTGATTTTAATACTAGTGTTTGTTCAAAGAGTTCATCTTTCATGTTAAGTCTATGGGGCCTCATAATCATTCCACCGTATGAAAATAGTCGTTCAATAGGTTCAGAACTTGGTAAGCAAGTTTTATATTTAAGGTAGAGTTTTTTTACATTTGGACACCTGTTCAAGAATTCTAAAGCATTGTCATTGTTACTAGAGTACCAATACCAGGCCTTCATACATCCTTATGGTTAATTATAACGAAATAAATATCTTATCTTTAACTAAATTTAAAGCCAAAAATATTTCCAAAATATATTAATTTTAAAATTATTATAATCTTAAAATGACAATGTCGAAAGTAGCGGGAAAGAGACGTGTTTCAAGGAAAAACAAATCATTGAAGGAAAATTAACCGGAATAAAAACTGTCGATAAACTTTTCCGACTAGACATGTAGAGTTTTAAGAAACTGACCACCAACCTCCAATAATGGAGAGCCACCAGAAGAGGTCAAAGTTGCGATATCAAACGAAAACTTGTCGAATACATAGCCTTAGTCATTGTGAAGCGTTAGGACCTCTCAAGTCTCACCTGAGCAGCGATATTACTTGGTCGGAGCAAAGGGGCTGGTCGTCGGCGATGATCCAGTGTATCCTGGGCACGTGCATAAGCGTGTGCGCGAGCCGCGTCAGCTCCGGCACCTGCTCCGGGCGCGGGTACGTCGGCGTCACATAGTATATCATTTTCAGATCAGTCTTGTTCATGTTCTCTCTGTGGTCTTGGTAGTCCACGTAGCATACTTTGTTCTTCGCCGGAACGCGGATGCCTTTCGATATTATTGTAGTTGTAAGGCCGTCATGGCTAAAAAATTAAAGTTTTTTTTTAAGTTGGTGAATAGTAAGTAGGTACTTATTGATCACTATAAAGTGCATTTATTATTTATTAGGAAAAAAAAAAGATCAAATTTATTTTACTTTATTATTTTGTGTAACTTCAGTTCAACAATAAACAGCTAAACAGCTACATATCAGCTTTACCGTCTATATTTATGGTAAAGTTTACAGAAAGGTATTTAATTGCGTATCAGATTCAAAGACGCCTAGCTTCTTATTCTCGCCATTTGCTATTCATTACAGAATATTCAAAACTCTGTCTATAAATGTTGGATGTAGCTGAAATCGTTATTAAAAATATTTTTCAAGACTTGCTGCTATTTATGTACCATTATCTATTTGCTCCATTCATCCATTAGTTCTTATAAAGTATAAAGTATAATTACCCCAAATAACATATAATATTTTATGATACAGTATAATATTTTATGTATAAAGTACTGGTGGCTTTCTTAGTTACTGCAGTTCGGTTACTCGCCAATGTATAAGTGCATTATGGGATTAGTTGTCATACGAACAGCTGCTTACTTACGAGTTATTTAGTTATTATTGATTAATTATAATTTATTTAGTGTATTTTTTTCGTCTATGATTGCACAGGACAAAGTTACCTATTATAATACCACCTTCATTAATAATAAAACATCATTACATTGGTAATTACTTGGCGTTACTTTCATTTAGAATTCAAAATAAATTTTCCGGTATACAATATTATGTACTTTGGATAAATACTTAGTACTTTAGCTTCGGTAAGCGAGTAAGTCGATCTGTCCACATTAGAGCAACAACGAATACATAATACAACCCGATATCGATTTACCGCGACCTTTTGACACTCATTAACATCTTAGGAGCGATCTTGCATGCGCCGCTCGCCGTTTAACATCGTTTATATTTACTTCACATGTGCATTGTGCATGGTTATAAAAACGCGGTCAAGAGTTTATACTCTTATAATTCGTAAAGTTCTACTAATTCTACGATTGATAATAGATTTCATAACCTTAGAAGAAGAAAAAAACAAATCGTGGTTTAGCTGGGGATAGCGCCTTAACCATTATCTTTTTGTATCAATCATATATAATCATATCATCAACAGTTGATCGGATTTAGATGATATGTGACAGAAGAATAGACTATGTCCGGGATTGATATAATATACGCTCTTTATATTATATTTTATCTCGGGGATTTGCTACCGTGAGAAATAATTGAATTTTATAAACAGATAGCACTGGCGTGGTACTGAAGGCACAATGGATCGCTAGTGATTTAGGCCCTGGCCATGCTTGAAGCAGTTAGATATAATATTATACTATCAAATCGAGATATCATACATATTATTTAGTGCTTATAACGAATTATCAGCCAACAGTTACCCATATTGCCATGAAAGTTGGCCCTGAGTTACGTCCAATCGCACATTTATTACAAAAAATAACCCAACTTCTTGGCTTTCATGGAAGACTTGAAACTGACTAACTGAACTGCTGACCTACTTATTTGACCGTGGCCTTCATCTATTGTAAAACTACTAATAAAATAAAATTGTATTTTCAGAACAATTATTTTTCTCAGAGGGATAACTTACAACTGCATTTCTTTTTATATTGCAGTTGAATGACGATTCGAGCTTGCCGCTCGCCTGATGGTATAATTTATAAAAAAGGGACCAAAGTCACTAGTAAAGTTCCCTTTTCAACCAGATCGCGCGCACTATGAAGTGTGATATTTGGCATGCTTTAAGTTCATAGAGATTGCATTGAACCTCAATAACGTCAAAACCAAAAAAAAAATATGAAATTGTATTTGAATATCAAATACTGGGCGACAACTATTATATAAATTTTTTGAATAACTAATACGCAATAAGTTTTTATTTAGCAGTGTTAATATATTCGTTACAGTAATTAAACATAAAATCCACATAGAATCTTAATTGTAATGTCAAATATAGGGTAGATTTTATCAGTTATTTCACTTATATTATCTATAATTTATCTCATGGAATAGACATTGGGTAGACTAGGCTAAATGGTTGCTTGTAGATAGATTAGTATTTTGTTTAAGATTGTCAAATATAAGTCGAGGGTACGTAAAAATAGTTATTCTGAATGTGCTCTTGACAGAAGTGAGAATGTATTTGCAATAATTATGTGATTTATGTGAGAACATAATAATGGCGACGAGATAATCGGTAAAAAGTGAAAACTAAGTGCAATAAGTGTTATAAACATATAAATAACCATGGGTATAAAATTTAACGATTTCGAATTAGCACATGGGTGTTGATAAAATTATATCGAAAGAATTTCATATTGTTTTCAAGCTAGTGTGATTGCAGAAGATACAAAGAAATAAGCGACTTTTTTCGCAGTTTGTCGCTTAGAGTTACATGATTTGATTAACTTCGGAACTTTATACAATAATTTTAATCTAAAGAATACTGAAATAGTGGAATCATAAATTTCACAGTAGGAATAAAGAAGAAGGTAAAAATAGAGGGATTTTATAGCTCAGTTGCGTAAATGAAATATACAAGCTTGCGAAATTTCCCTGTCATATAAAACGGTAAATATAGATTCAAATATCATTGTACAATCAACTTCAAGAAGCTATTTTTAGTGGCCGGCAATGGAAAAAAAATAGAAATAATGGTGAAAAAATGTAATATGCATAATAATATGCTCAGAGAATAGAAATATCCCAATCCCAAATATGGGTCCTTAACTGATAAACCTTGGTTTAGGTTGTAAAACAATTATTCAGGACCATTACAAGTATTTTTTATACGGATAATGGATATTCAATGAGCGCTGAGGAGAAATTAAGAGGTTAAAGGTAATTTTTAACCGACTTAAAAAAAAGGAAGAGGTATCAATTCGAAGTGATTTTTTTTTGTATGTTTGTTACCTCAGAACTTGCTCATTTATGAACCGATTTGGAAAATTCTTTTTTTATTCGAAAGAATATACCTCCAGATTAGTCCTATAGATTTTTTTTCAAAATCGCTTCAGTAGTTTGGTTTTAAAACTAAAAAAACTAGAATAGTTATGTCGTCCAAGTGAACGAAATTTGCTTTCTTGTGACATTTTTAGTTATGTTTTTGCGTTGGATTTAGTTGAGTGTACTTCTCACATACTTATACATATAGCATAACATCTTTTCCCTGTGTCAGGGGTAGGCAGAGGCGTAACATTTCAGCGCGATAGTCGTACTGCGTGTGAAAAATATCAGTTGTGTTTTTGCGTTGTGTTTAGTTGATTCTACTTCTTACATTCATACATATATATAGCATCACACTTTTTCCCCTTTTCAGGGGTACACAAAGGTGTAAATTCTCAACGCGATAGTCGTATTGTGAGCGAAACACAACTACGCCATCGAGACAGCCTATTTTTTACTAACACAAAAAAGCAAAAAATAAAAATAATTTTAACAAAAATTAAACCGCTTTCAAAAACTGCTCAAAACCAAAAAATAATTTCACATATAAGGTATATATTGGATACCAATTTTGGAGTCAGTGCCTAATTAAAATTGCTAGTTAAGGTAGATTTTAATTGCATAGTCCATGTGTGTATGTTTGTCAGTAGTAAACGCATACTACTCCTTTTAATTAATTAGAAAGAAATTTAGCTCATAGATGGACTATGCAATTAAAGTCTATCTTAACTAGCAATTTTAATTAGGCACTGACTCCAAAATTGGTATCAAATATATACCTGTTATGTGAAATTATTTTATAGTTTTGAGTGGTTTTTGAAGGCAGTTAAATTTTTTGTTAAAATTATTCTTTCATTATATTGGTCAATCAGTATCTGTCACAAATTATGTTAAAGTGACTTGATTGTTGCCAGAAATAGATATTGATATGACATATCAATTAGATGCATACAAGAGAAATTACTAATGGTGAACTGAAACAGAGTGACCTACAGATAAGAGTAATGAGGAAGGGGAAGTTGTTATATCATCACCATGAAAGAAAACTATTATCAGATGTGTCAAAGAAAATAAAATCCAGAAGGCATCGGCATCACAGTCCTAAGGTTAAGATAATAGATGAAGAAGATGAAATTATACGAAATAGCTAAGACCTATTTTGTTGGACTAATGTTATAAAGAAATTAATAAACACCCAAAGTTTAATTATTTATACAGACAGTAAAAATTAAATAGAAAGAACTTTATTTAGTGTTACAAAGGTTTGAGTGATAAAAGTGGACTTTGAGGTGCAGAACTATCTTACGAGAAAGCATGGCATGTATTCAATGGAGGTAGATAAAAAATAGTTAGCCTTAATGTGCTTTTGACAAAAAGTGAGTGTGCATCTTCAATAGTTACCTGATTTATGTGAGTACATAACAAATACCATAATATCTCTGGATATTTATATATATTACTTACCTTACTTTTACCTAGTATATATTTGCAATGATTGGTGTATATTATAAATATTTACCATGGAACTCATACCATCATTTGTAAATATGAGGCATGCCTCATATGCATTCAATGAAATTGTTAAAATGTACCTTATTTCCCATGGAAAATAAGGCACATTGTAACAATTTCATTATTACAAAGTAATTCATATTATTTTTTTGTTACTCAACCAAATATTGTCCAAGTGTCTGTAATTATGCAATAACTAGCTTCTAGCTAGCATCTTAATACTATGCCAATGTTAACATTTTAAATATTTTAAGAGTTTTCATTTTTTGCATATAGGTCTTGCACATAGCTCTTTAAAAAATTTTGTTTTCTATTATCCTTATAATAAAGATGTTAAATATATCATTATCTGAACCAGATGAAGAACAACAAAATGGTGATCTACCTCTCTAGGGGTAAGTGTTAAATGTATTGTAAATTTAATTTAATATACATGGCACATATACCACTTAGGTTTTTAGATTTAAAATATATGTTAATAGGGGACCAGCCTATGCTTGATTTTGTACATAATTCTATATGTAATGGCTTTTAATACGAAAAAGAAGCACGTCTGCGAAAACAGCATAAAAATTGGTTAAAAAATGAGCGAGTAATTCATATTTAAAATATTGTAACATGCAGAAGTAGGCATGATGTGGGGATATTGCTTCATCTCTTTTTTTCGCACGCGTCGTAATTCCCGATGACGTCACATGTGGATATTTTGTCTCTTTTCTGTTTCTCGTTAACTACCCTTTCCACCGAAATTCAAAGACTTATAACTTGTTGATTTTTTACCGGATTTTAATAATTCCTTTTGTGTTATAATTTATATAACGTAAATATTTGATAATAGTAAAGAACAAAAATGAGTCCGGTACCCTATTCTACTTATGTTTAATTTAATTTGTAGGATACTTTATCCATAAACTGGATATTGTGGAATCCTACTATCCATCAGCTAAAATGTCTTTATCTACAAAAATATTTTTTTATGATACATGTAGAGCTCCTCGATAGCAAGCTTGCAACAGTGATATTAGACCAACTTGCTTATATCTAAAGTCTAGGCGATAACACAGTTTTCAAGGAGCATTATTATTAAATTTCAGCATAGTTTGTATCCTTAAATTTGGTTTTTATACATAACAGCACTTTAGTTATTGAATGGCAGCACATTCATGGCTGGGAGTGACAGACGGTGTAGTGTCTAGTAAAAAAACTCTGGATTTTGGGTGGTATTCGCATTACAGGTGAGAGGCTTGCCGATATTGTAATTCATTTAATAAAAAATGCTATACTAACAAAAAAAATTTTTACATATTTTGTAACAAACTGAGAACACAGTAAGTAATAATAATTTCAATGAAATCAGTATCGCAACAATTTTTGTTTGTCTATATTAAATCCTAAGAATATCCTTCGATACTAAATATAATGGAGGACCATATGTAAGAAGTTCCAAAAAAAAAATTTATGACGGAAAAACAATTGTCGATATCGATAATAATTATTCAATTTTACGTATATTATATCCACCTTAACAATTAATAAGTATTAATATTTCATTACATAGCTTACCTTAACATTTCCATTTTCGGCCAGAAGAATACTAAAAGAAATATGCTAACGAACACAGCCATAATAAATATTTTTTTTAATAATGTTATAGGTTTTATTATCATTTTAAAAATAATTATAACGACCACAATTTTATCGAAAAATGAAGTAATGGCATAACATAAACATCCATAGCAAACTCACGTAAAAGCTTTGAAGTTTGACTACAACACTTGACAGCAAACAGCAAAATTAAATCTTCGCACAAGTGTCAATTGTTCACAACTACTTTTTGCACGCGATTTCGCTCGGTTTAGATATATAATTTCGACGGGTGCGAAGAAAAGTTATTTTGTAGAATATAAAGTTTTATTTGTTAATTTTACTGTATAATTTAACTATACCTCTATGTTTACGCTCTTAAGGCTGTTTTACAACTTCAGAATAAATGTTACTCGTCAAATAAATGTATAAGCCAACCAAATACATAATCAGGCTCCTATCTTCGCTTCCAAATATATGGCACTAGGACGGGTACTATCTGCATTTAACTGTTTAATACCACAATAAAATAAAACTTTCTTGAAACTTGTGAATTCAACTTAATATGAATATTTTTATTTTACAAGACTGCAGTTTTTTTTTACATTTTAAAGGAGGAAGGAAGGAAGTCAACTAGCACCTGATTGTGTATACAAGAGATTTGTATTTCATTTTAGATATGTATCTGCTTTTATTTACGTAACGAAATTTTTTTTCATACATAATATAAAACATAACTACTAGGTATTTGATATGATATAATAATGGAAACAAAATAAGATGTCATTTTATGCGGGGATTCGCGTATCAACTTATAGATGACCGTTTGTCAGTGAGCCGGGCATCTATGTGCTCTCACGTCAATGTGACCAACGTTACTTGGTCGAATTTACTTCCTACAATTTGTTGACAAGTATAGTTAGCTTTATTAAATTATACAAATTTATGGAAATGAGACGAAATTTGTGAAAGAAAATGTTATACTGTAGTGTTTTTAATATTATGTAATTTCGAAAAGGGCAATTTTCTATAGTGTAAAAATACGTATTTATTCTTGGGTTAGATTTGGGGTTTAATTAGCAATAAAAAATTACAGAATTTTTGTTGTTAATTGTTATTATATGTATATACATTTTTCGGTATAGATATAGATATTGTATTTAAGAGATGTGCCCTTTTAGAAATTGAATATACAATTATTATAATAATGCAATAAATATAAAATCGTGAACATTATACATTAATTTATTTATTTCGCACGCAATGATTTATTGGGACACCTTTATTTTATTTTGCATTTTTGATAAGACACGTGCTGTTGCCCGGAACTTCTTTTTCCGAGAACTAATAACATAAAGTAAATACCAAGCAATATGCATGTTAGCGTAGTTCCTAGTAAAATAAACAAACATACATTTATGAATTATTGATATATTATATAACAGAATGACGTTTTGACTTTCGTTCAAAAACCATAACAACGCTAATTTTTGACACGGGAAGAATATCATTCTTGTTTTATATTATTGGTCTATGGTGAGAGTTGCAAAGTATGAATAGTAAACAAGAAAGCACATAAATTAAATGACTGAGATTAAAACGAGAAACTAGTGGTCGTAGCTCACTTTGCATGCAGGTCGATAATTTTTTTACACCTATTTTATCTAAATTCAGTTCAAAAGTGATTTCATGTTCTGTAGGGGTCACAAATGGGGATTTATCGGAGAAAAGTTTTTTGTTCGCAGTGTTCAGAATACAACGTGTCTTTTTAGAAATTACAAGATTTTTTAACTGCATAAGCACGTTTAGAAAAATTACATGTTTAGAAATACTCCCCACGTTCAACACGAAGCCTGACTGTCTGGTATCACAGTGAAATTATTATTTACTATGGCATCACTGTAGTATTTTCGTAATAGCAATTCTAGTTTATTGGTCTCTAATAGCAATACTATGAAATAGACAATTTTTCGATCAATAATTGAATTTTCTTTTAAGAGTCCCATTTATCTTTTATGTTAATTCCTTATATGATCATTAAATTTATTTTATTTCATAATAATAGCGAATTTGATTTTAAATATCCCTGTATAGATTTGTACCTTTATAGGGTGTACACCGTGCGATGGTCTCACTTACGGTCTCTCTATTTTATTTGTACATAATAATACTATACTGCAACAAATTGCAAAATGTTTATATTAATGTATCATCCTTATACATGTATCTCAAAGGGAAGCGTCGCGTCGCATGGAGCCATACATAATCATTATACTTTTGGTATGATATTAAATTCCATGATTATGAAAAGCACGGAGTAAGGAGCAACAAATTTCTAATATAAGCGACATCGACGCGGCTTTAATTTTACTTTGATAGTATCATAAAGAGATGTAAAAAGTTAAAAATTATAATAGTTTCATGTAGTGGCTGCCTTAAAGGACGCGAGGCCTCAGGCAATCAGAAAAAAAAAACGATACGAGGCCCCGGGCAGAGCAAAACGTTTCCCGGTATTAACAATTACGTCGGTAAGATCGTAAAAAGAATTCCAAGGCACCGCGCGAGGCCCCGGGCGGTTGCCCGGTTCGCCTCGCTCTAATGTCGCCTCTGGTTTCACATTACTTGTTCTTTATTAAATATAAGTCCGAGTGAGTGACACACATGGCGGTGGAAAATATTACTTAAGTATATAATAATTCTATATTAAGTATATACCAAATAACACTGTGTCGAAATAAGACGGAGACGTCTTAAATCTATAATATTGCATGAAGTGTTTGTCTGTTTGTTTGTTTGTTTGTTCGAACGTGCTATCTCAGGAATTACTGATTTGAATTGAAAAATTATTTTAGTGTTCGATAGTTCATTTATCAAGAATGACTAAGGCGCGCTATGACCAATAACAGCGGAGCATTAATGAAAAATGTTGCAAAAACGGCGAAAATGTTTTCTTTTTGAGAGCTTCCGTTGAATGTGTTGAGTAAGCGGTTAAAGTTACGAAACAAATATACATGACGAAATAGTTCCCCTTAAAAGGTTCTAAAAACTATACTATAAATAAAGTCCACCGCTACATCTATCTGCCTGTCTGAACGTCATAAACTCAAAACTACCCAATGGATTTCGATAAAATTTGGTATGGATATAGTTTGAGACTCTGAGGACAAAGGCTGCTTTCTATCCTGATAAATATAACTATTTCACGCGGGCGGATGCGCGAGCTAAAGCCTGTAATGTAATAAAAAGGGTTCTCAATAATAATGCAATCCGTTCATGTCTTAACTACCTAATGTCGAATATAGGCGAGCGTAGGCAAATTGAAAAGCAAGTGCTACCGTCTAGACCAGTGATTCCCAAAGTGGTCTATATCGACCCCTAGGGGTCTATGACAATCTGCAAGGGGTATACGTCAGAGAAAAAAAATTTGGGGGTCCATGAAATGAAAATGGGGGTCCACGATAGTGGATCTCAACACATACACTGATAGTACCTATTTACTTATATAATACTATCTTATAATATCAAAACATATATATTATTTATAAAAGTACCTATGAAGTAAAAAAAATATTATAAGTATATGTTTATAAAATTGTGTAAACTAAGTTGTAGGATGTTGGTATTCGCTTTGTGGTCGCAATACATTTTGAACTTGTAAAAACCTGAGAGTCGCAGACTAGAGCTTCGCTAACTTGCACTGACTTGTTCAATTCGTCACTGTTACCAATCTCCTAACAAAAAAAGAAACAGACTGGACATAATAAGCCGAGGAGATTTAAGATTACCCCTTACAAAATTGACGCCAAATGTTAATAATTTATTATTAAAGCATCAGGTTCATCCTTCTCACTAAAAATATTGACTTATTGCTTATGTTATTTTATTTATAGTTTATTTTATGTTTATTTAATGTTACGTATATTTTACATAACAGATACAAAAATTTATTTTGAGTAGTTTTAATTTAAATTCAATTAATAAATGCATAAATTAACATGTGTTTTTACTTTAAGTTTTTAACACTAAACTTCACTACAGTTAGAAATTTACAGGAAATCAATATCAGGTAAGTAGGGGGTCTACCCAACACGGAAAAACATGGCAAGGGGTCTACGACACAAAAAAGTTTGGGGAACTCTAGTCTAGACTTTTGGCAATATTTGAAAAAGTATAGAAAACGTAGGTACTTACTAATTTTTTATGAAATACCTAAGTACCTTCTAGAAAAATCTTGAATAGGTGTAAGTATAAAGTACATAATATTCTAATTTGGTGCAGTAGTAAGTTCGTATGTATATTAGTTACTGTGCTAAATTCCTGAAGTCATAGTTTCTAACTAAACGCGGACGGAAACGACTTTTTGTTGAGGTTTTCTTATTTATGTAAAATGAATTCATCTTGGTAATCATAAATTCAACTGCTGGTACGTAGGTTTAACAGCTGGTAAACAACTCGAAGACATTTAAACGTGGTAGGCATTTTTGGACATTAGTATAGCTACACTTACTTACAAGACGTCCTCACCATGGCGTAAGTGTTCGTCGAGCTCAAGTTGTTTGCCGGTTATTTTAGGGTTAGTCAACTTCTGATTTGGTGAGAGTAGTGAGTGTAATGAAAGTAGACAGCATTTTTGTTGACCTCCAGTTAATGTTAGTTGTTGACTTTACCGCCTGGACACATTTATAAAAAAAAAAAATTAAATTTGATTGTTTTTTTTATATTCGTTTGTATTTTGCTCTCATTTTATAATTTAATGGTTTTATATATAAAAAAAAATGTTGAACAGTATCTGAATTTTTTAAATACCTATGTGAATTAAAAATATCACTGAAGCTCATACTATTTTTCAGTACCTTCAGGTAAAGTCTCAAGAAATAATGTCAATATAGTAGGTAGGTAACTGTGCACCGATATACTTTTTTTTCTGAATGCCTAAAAATCCATAATGTTGCGCGGTAGACACTCCAAAATAATTGATTTATTTTGACTGTAATGTTGGCTGTATTGATTTTGTTGTCAACAACTTCAGTATGATGGTGCGATAGTGATTGCGCGTAGTGTTATTGTTTTGTGGAAAAAATTGTGAAACCTAACTAAATTCTACACGGTTACTAAAACATTTCGATATAGTTTTCATCTCTTTTCATAATTACTTGTTTTGTTTCTGGAATATGTCATTCTCAAGCTTGGTAAGTGAGAAAAATTGGTACATCAACACCAGCGTAGGGCGGTGCGATTGTGTGGCAATTGACGGCATTTGTGGGCTTAGCAAGAGTTTTATAACTAAAAACGATTTCAATTTATCGGGAAACTTGATTAAATTAGTATTATTACATTTGTTTAGTGAGATATTTAACTTTGAACGAGTTTTTTGAAGGTTTCGGATATGCATCCTCCATATTTTACTGCTACGTGCATGGTACCAACTACATAACATCGAGTAGCTATAGAGGCTTTTTTAGCTTGTGTTTCTAATATTTTTGTTGATTGGTAATTATTATTCGAAAACATTTTTTATTGTGTGTTTATTTTAGTTACTTTTGAATATAAAGATTGATTATTTTATAACCATAGATAACGGTATTGAACGAGGATTCATGATTGGGTCAGAAATTGGGAAAGAGATTATAGCACCACAAGGCCAGTAACATGCCAATAAGTATTTTAGATAAGGTTAACATAAAACTTATTTTTGTGATCCATACATTTTATAGTTAAGTATTTATTTTTATTTTTTTTTAATTTTTTATTTTATTATATAAATTTAAGTAAAATAAATTAGGTCATTTTACGCATAAAGATATATTTTCTCTTTCTGACTTTTGAGATACTTATCTGCCCACATGATCAACATCTTAAACAAAGACATACATTTTCGAAAATATTACTTATTTAGATTTTGGTAATATGTAACATAGTTAGTTTCATCAATTTTAGGGATCAAAATGTAGTGTTTACAAACAATAAGATGCTGTTTAGGTGTCTTAACGAAAATAAAAAAAAAGTTAACTACCTTTGTCATGATGACAAAACGCCCTATGATGGTGGTATAGAAATACACTGGTAGAAATTTTACTTTATTCTTCTTATTGGTACTGAAGGTAATTTAGTATGATATAGTTGTGGTTTTATTTCACTACACTAGCTTTATTAACGTCTCTAGAATAGTTATAGCTTATAACTACAGTGTTTTAACATTGTATTTTTTTAAATATAACAATGTTTAACAAATCAAATTAAGCGAATATATATTCACTGTCATATAAAATACAAAAATTCTGAATACAACATATTCATGTTAAAATCACTAAGTGCTAATAAATATCTATACTATTTATGTTTATTGACACTATAGTTGATGATAAAACAAATAGAGAATTATAGTAGTATAGTCTTCTCAGAGTCATCTATTAATAGTATACATATAGAAACACAAAATGAAGTTACCGTCTTATATGTGTGCTTGTGTACAGAGCAGCGGTAAAGGGTCAACATAACCAGATGCCTGCTGGCTTCCCTCGGTGTAGAATTTAATTATCATTAGAAAGGTTTGTACACCGCATTCATGCATATCATACCTATATGTTGTCGGGTTCCCTATCGGAAACAATTGCCTCTCACCAGTAGGGCAGAGTATGAGTATGCAATCATGATAATAATAATATTCTTAAAAAATTGATTGGCTTTATTTTGTGGTATTAGAACTTTCAGTGTAAAAAATAAAACACACATACTTGACCATAATATATCTATTACATCTTTCTTTGCTTTAAGATTTCTTTAAAAAAATATTTAGGCCAATAAGATATATTGCAGTACATTTGAATAGTGTTATTTATAAATGATTTCTTTTCATGCTATTGTCAAGTAATGTGAAACATTACTAACAAACTTGCTATTTTACTGTCAATTGTAACACAATCAACGCCCAAATAAATATTATGTATAGCTAATTAAACCTAGAATTATGTATTATAATTAGTTTGAACCATTATAAAACTTATAAAGTGTGGTATCCTGTATTTTAACAATATTAGGAACATTGTGTATTTGTAACTTGGTACTAATATGGGTTTTAATTATACAAATTTGTCAAGCATTTGCAAATAACTAATACCTTGCATAATATTTCTGCCCTGCCAGGGGAGTACTATACTGCCCAGATGTTTAATGAATATGTAGATAATTACATGTTCAAAAATTATGAGAAATCACCAGCCATACTTTATACAATTGTGTTTATTTGTAGAAGTTGTTTAACATAACGTTTTGTTATTATAGATTAAAATTGTTTCCAAATTATTGGTTTTATAAAAACTCACATACATGAATATCACACCTTTATTATTGTACGAAGAGAAAGTGTAGAATTACAGCCAGAGTAGACTGACTTTTCGCTATGTATGTTTCATCCCATGATGTGATAGTGAAGGTTTTATAAGCACAAGTAAAAATAATTTTGGAGTTAGAAGATTAAAACTAACACCCAATGATGCTTATTTTGCTAGTTTGCCTTAAAGAACAAATATTACTGACACCTGAG
Organism: Manduca sexta; assembly: GCF_014839805.1. Taxonomy (NCBI): domain Eukaryota; kingdom Metazoa; phylum Arthropoda; class Insecta; order Lepidoptera; family Sphingidae; genus Manduca; species Manduca sexta. Next base: position 11,879,128 of record NC_051141.1, read on the forward strand.
CGTTATATACCTTGCCCCGCACTCATTTGGTTTAAGTCATAATTAGAAAATTGATTATATTCAACTTAAAGAGTCTGAAATATGCATGAAAAGTGCTGAAAATGTACCCAAAAATAAGCAAATACCTATTAGGTATTTTTTCTTCAAATCAGTACACAATTTGTATTTACCAACATTTATAATATAATATTCATTGTTATAAAAGAAATCGACAATTTAAATGTTCACAATCGGTCTTGATTGCGTTTGTGGCGTAGTTGTATTTATTTATTGCGCCCACGGTACTACTATCACGCTGAGATCTCAGGTTCGATTTCTGGTTTGGGAAAATTTATCGGTGTTTTTTTAGTTTTTCATAATCGTACATATTAAACTGACACTTATTTTCCGTTCCGGCAAAAGTTCACTCATCTCATTAAACGAATTATTTATCGGCGAAAAATTTGAAGTACTGGGTTATTTTTTAGCATAGCCACTTCATTATGCTTGACCGGCAACAATGCAACACAATATTTCACTTATTATTGGTTATCGTAACGAAAAAGAAGTAATATAACATTGCCTTATATATCGATACATACAAGCGGCGATAGCCTAGTTGGGTGTGGAACGGACTGCCGAGACGAATGTCCGCAGGTTCAAATCCCAAGGGCACACACCTCTGACTTTTCTAAAAAATCATGTGTGTATTCTTTGTGAATTTATCGTTCGCTTTAATGGTGAAGGAAAACATCGTGAGGAAACCTGCACATCTGAGACGTTCTTTATAAGAATTTCGAAGGTGTGTGAAGTCTACCAATCCGCACTAGGCCCAAGCGTGGTGGACTAAGGCCTAATCCCTCTCAGTAGTAGGGGAGGCCCGTGCTCAGCAGTGAGCAAGTATATAATACAGGGCTGATATTATTATTATTATTATGTATCGGAAAGCGATAGTCTAGGTTGTGGAACGGACCGCCCAGAGGATTTTCCGCAGGTTCAAAACACAAGGGAACACACCTCTGACTTTTCTAAAATCATGTATGTATTCGATATGAATTACCGATTGTTTTAACGGTGTAGGAAAACATCGTGAGGCAACCTGCATATTTAGAAGTTTTTTATACGAAAATTGAGGGTGTTTGAAGTCTACTAAACCTCACTAGGCCAGCGTGGTGGACCAAGGTGTAATCCCTCTCAGTAGCAGAGGAGGCCCGTGCTTAGGAGTAGGACAGTATATAATATAGGGTTGATATTATATATACTGGAGATATGCACCATTCGGCATCCCATTATTTTAGTCTTTATATGAAAGAATTGGTCATAATGGTCATATATGAAACTGCATATATACATGATCCGGTCTCTAATCATAACTTATTCCTATTGGTAGATCATATTATAGTATTCATCCATATTGCATTGTATAAAGTGATGATTGATGCCTTGCTGGTCGGGGTGTCGTTGACCCTTGAATCGTCGGTCTCGCTCTTTTCATCACTACATTCAAAATTGACTTGATACACGACAATATTTTTGCATCTACACCTCAGCGATGATCCTGTATTCAAAATTGAGATAAAGATCTTTTAACCATTGCGGCGTTACTTTATTGTCGAAGCGGAAAGTAAATGTGCAATGAGTGTAATACATATATGAAGCCGAATTTAAATAAATCCACATAGTGTGTAAGGTGGTGAAATTATTGCTATACACTATCCCCCTTATTCATAAACGTTTTTTATCTAAGGACGGAGTAAAGCTGTGATAACAAGCCTGTTTCTCAGTGCCCAACGGCACGGAGAAATAGACATAGGGCCGTTGTGATTGGTTATTATTGGTTATTATTTCAATATTAGCCAATCACAACGGCCCTACGTCTACGCACTGCGAAGACTGCCATACCGTCAGCACTGAGAAACAGACTTGTTATCACAGCCTTACTCGGTCGTTAGATAAAAAACGTCTATGAATAAGGGGGTAAGTTTACAAATTCAAAAGACATTGCTCGTATGTTTGTTTTTTAGAATTAAAAAACATAATTAATTAAATGACTAATTCTTGTCTAAAAGTTGTGTGTATCACACATTAATATTTACTTATTCAGTGTTTAAGAACATGAATTTTATAGTTTTAAAATAATTCTTTGCCATTAATTTTGAATATTACTTATAGCATATCTGCTTGGTTCGACAAATTCGTTCAATTTTGGGATGTAGTTCGCGTCGATGTCTTCGAGTCTAAATCTTTTGTTATATTTACTCGGCTCTTTTAAGCAATTTTGCGAACTTTCTTTGCGGTACCGCAATATCCAGGCGAAAGTCCGAACTGCAAAACATCGATTCCCATTCCGCAAAGTTCCAAATAGAATTTAATGATGCACTTGATATTTATTTGTACTATTTATGCAATTTGCGGATTAATGTAATTTTGAGATCTTGTTATTAAGGACTTTAATATTTCGACGATTACATGGAAAGGTATTGAGACTATGGGTGGCGGTTCGAACTTACTATCTTTGACCGTTAAGCCATATATTATATAAAAAAGTGATTTATAATTCAAATATTAGACTAAAGTGGATTACTTTATTATATCTTGTTAATCATTACAGTTTTAGAATGTTTTTTTATTTTTTTTGTGCATTTAACTTATGTTTATTGATGTCATTTACATGTAAAGAGCTTCCACAGGTAGGTATAAGATAACGTTAATTATATTCAAATGCAATATCACCGTTTGACGAAGGAATGTGACGGAACAAGGTATCCGATAAACACTAATTTGGCTAATGATATAATGATAGCTTTGCTGGTAAGATATATTTTATATCCGCCCGGATAGCGACCACCGTACACAAGGTGTTAAAACCCGCCATAAATGGCCCAAGTAAGTGTGTCACGTTTCGGGATCAGCCGGTATATATCAGGTTCCAGCAGGTCGGTATAATTGTATCGAATGTAGGGGCAATCATCTCTGATCAGTCGACATTCTGTTGGACCCACTCCACTTACTATAAAATGCAGTGGGGGTACTTTACCCTAATCAAAAAAAAAAAATATCGAGTATACAGAACAGTTTTATATCGTTAGATTTTTTTTGCGCGATTCGACTAATGAGCTTAACGTTACCGGATTGTTTGTCTACACTGCTCGTAGACAAAATATTACTAAGTACCTTATATACATGTATTATGTATGAGTAACTCCATTCTAGACTTATTTCATATTACGAGTACTAATCGGTCCGAGATAACCAATCGCCATGTCTACCGGGACGTGAATAGCAGCTAACAGGCACAAATGCGTGCTTACAACAGCTCGTTCGCTCCTCTTCACTGGGAACCGTTATATGTAGGTATATAAAAATGAAGCCGCCACAAACGCACAAGTAAATAAACACTTGCATAAGTATAATAAAATTGTCGGCGATGATTACAGTAGAGTGCAAAAATCAACCAATCAAAGTCTGCAATCTTCATTTCAACGACAATAGGTCCGACATTGATCTTGTTATAGAGGTCACATTGAATCTCTTGTCACATTGTGTACGTGAATTATTTTGCGATAATAATCGAAAGGGGAACAATGTAACTTACTATCTTTTACCGGTTGAATTTGAAAAAAATTTAATAAAAATAGAATTTTAACGGAATTCCCTAATATCGCGTATATTATTATATCCGGTCTAAGTAATAAGGAGCCGTAGGTATACATAATCAAGATGTCATAAAGACATTAGGTCATCAAATTACGCCATGTCAAATGTAAATAATTGTAATTGATTACAACCAACAAACAAATATGTAAAAATAATAGATATTTAATAAAAGAATATTATATTTAATAAGATTAAGGTTTATAGAGACTTTTCCCGCCGTCACACATACTATTGCAACTTCTGTAAGCCAAGAACGGTAGCGGCACGCATCTTATGACGCCTAGGGGTGAACCTCGCGGAGTCTCTAAGGGTTTGGTAGATATGCAATTAACGGTTGTTTGATAACGGCAACCATAGTTGGCCACTTGCTCCTGGAAATCGTGCTCTTGGTCTTTCTAGCTGTTTGCAAGTTAATGCATACTGAGTCTACTCTTTGTAGCGTAACATTACGGTACTTAAAGTGGGTGTTATGAAATCTTCCCTCGTCCTTATAATTATTATTAAGTACGTATTTCTTTTTCGTCAGATTGCTTGTATTATAAAAATACTGTGTCAACCCCAAAAAAAATCTTTTGTGGAGTTAATTTTACCCCAAAAATAAAAGACTAATATAGAATATTAAGCAGGATACTTGTATTTAAAAGTTATTTCGTACTTATATTTGAATAAATTAATGCGTTTTATTTAATAGGCCTATGTAACTCCAGGTATAAATATTATAATCAGTAGGAACCAGATCAATAATAATTATTATACTTTCTTGGTACGGTTACCGAAACCCGAATAAAACAAAAACTTTTATAATTTTCTTATAAACATGATGTTATCTCCTCTAAGAATATATGAATATTTTCTTGGCCAATATTTGCTAACTCTAATGTTTAGGTAATTTTTCTTTTAGTTGGCCTACGTGAACTTCCCTCCTGGTTCAAAATAAATGGTATTTACTAACAGTTCAATTTTACTACAATAATATTAGCAGCACTTTGAAGACAAATAAATTAAAATGAAGAGAAATATGCTAGGTTAGTATGTTTGCTTACCATCTCTTATTGAATTCATACAGCAAATTGGTCGTTAAAAGCAATAACCAATCACAAAGACTGTCCGTTGCACCCGATGGCCTCGGCTTAATTTTAAATGACACCTCAATGGTCCAAGCTGTATGAACCCTGCGCCAATTGATAAAGTGCCGATTTTTCAATCGTCAGATAAACTCCGTCGTCGGAGGAACATTACAGTTTGAATATAATTTCTATAGAGAACCTGGTAATCGGTACATAGCGATTGAAATTAGTTTAAAATAGTTACATAGTTTTAGTTACTTTATTTATATATAAAATATATTTCGGTGTATGGATGGTCTATTAATATCGTGGGATCAAAATCAATAATAATGCCTAGTTTTACCACAAACACAGGAATAACGCTTGAGAGATTTTGTCACGTTTTGAAGAATTTACAGCTAAAGCGTCTTTCCTTAAGTTTATCTAATACTTGGCGAATACGAATTGCGGTGGGAATATGCCTCAGTGCCTTTAACGCATCATGTAAAGCAGTCGCTCCATTTCCCGTCAATATGACAACGATATTATGTGTCAATGATTATATGTCAATAATTTCAATAAACACTGGCCGAGGTAATAGAAAATTTCAAATAGGTCGATGTAGAGAATTTGAGGATGAAAAGAGTCAACGTAAATATGGTCTCAATAAATGCTAACCCTAAAGAAAGAATTAGTTAGTTAAAGAATTAGTTATGTCTATTTATGCCGCCAAGCAGCAGTGTTTAGTCACTGGTGTGTTTCGGTTTGAAGAACAATGAGCCAGTGTAACTAATGGACATAATAAGACTTAACATCTCATGTCTTAGGATGGCGAGCGCAATGGAATACCAAACAATACTTTGTAATTCAAGGTGTCGGATGGAGTTTCTTCTGTTTATGGGCGGTCGTATCGCTTACCATGAGGCAAAGGGCAAGCTCATCTCGTCATTGAAAGCAATAAAAAAAGAAGTTATAACTAATACACAAATTCATATCCCTTAAATAAAATACATAATATTTAATCCGTAAAAAAGAAACCAAATGACAATGCCAAATCATTATACATTTAAACTACTCAACAAAGTCTAGGCAACCAGCCAAGTATAACAACTTTTTTATGACCCTTCTTCAAAAAAGGTACTGGCCACTAAAATTTAAAAATGTAGGTCGATAGTGCATTAAGTATATATATTCGAAATTAAAAAATATTATAATTAAAAAGCAAAATCTTTCCGAAATATGGCGGGAAAACTTAAGTTGGTCGCAGAGTACGAGATTGTCTTACGTAAAAAGTTGATGGGTTATTATAAGTTTTCGTTTTTTTTCCTTTTTAAAAAAATATCACTATTGCCTTGTAATTTTTGTGACTCTTGTGAGTTACATATGTAACGTCGTTATTTAACACAGGTAGATTATAGGTATGTTGGAAGTTGAGCGCAGTCAATCGCAAAAGCTGTTACCACGCAACCAAGCGTAATTTGCCGATTATGGACCTGCTACAGGGCTTCAGGGCTACAAGACATGTAGCCGAACGTCACCGAGGAAGATGCAGGGTCTCTACCAGGAGTCAAGACCGTTTTCTGCAAAACGATGTAAGGAGGCAGCCCTATATAGCTGCTCGCTATTTGGCAGAAAGACTCAAGTCTCAGCATCAAGTGGTAATCAGTGACGTGAACTGCCAGCAGAAGGTTACATGAAGTCAAACTTCACACTCGCAGATCGCTAAGAATTGCGGCCCTGTAACGTGGAAATCGAGGGTCGTTTATTGTGAGCTATCAAACATTCGATGAACCGACAAACTATGGGAACGTGGTCCGTTTTCGGATTTCATCCCCATTCAAGGAGAACGCTTGTTTGGCGAGTTACTGGTCGCCAGAGTCCTCAGGAAGTTCATCCTTACCAAGGCGTAATGATAACGGTGTTAGCTGGAATTTGCCCAGGTGGAAGAACAGATCTCGTTTGGATACGAGGCAATTTAAATGCAGTCACGAGATTGTGCACTCTATGGTCATCTCTCATCGAAAACAACTCGGCCAAAATTTTATGTTCATGCATGATAAAGCACGTGCAAACTCCACAGCGCTGATCATGAGTTTGTTCCGCAAGTAAAATATCGCCGTATTGTAGTGGTCTGGTCAGTCCGCCCATCTCAATCCCATTGAGCATGCGTGGGATTTTCTCGTAATAAGAGCTTTTTTCACACAGGAACACACACACACACACAGGAACTTTTTTCACACCTTTTCAGAGCATAGAGTCTTAATCCACACGCAAGGCTTAAAACAATGTTTTAAAACAAGTAGCTTCCTCTATTAATAGATTAAATGAAAATTATGGTACATCTAAATTAGAGTTGTAATGTGTATTTTTAATATTTGACTTATAAATTTTCCGTCATCACAAGATAGCTTTTCCCTCCATCACTCTAAGACGCTTCGCAAACCACAATGGGGTAATTCGCAAAATGTTATTATTTATGTTTATCTAATATTCTGAAAATCTAATACAGAAAAAAATATTAAAATTGGGTAAATAGTGACAAGTTATTATTATATAACCTTTTGAATTTTGGTAGAGACGCACGTGACGTCATCGGGAATTACGATGCGTGCGAAAAAATGAAATGGAGCGATATCCCGACTACACGCCCACTCCTGCAGATTGCGATATTTCAAACATTAATTAATAAGCTGTAATAAAAAAATGTTATTACATATAGAATAAAGTAAAAAATCAATCACAAGAAAATATCCTAATATAGAGCATGGCGCGGCGCAGAGTCAGTCCAAGCCACAACCAAGCGCGCAAACCCGTCGACGCTCGCGCTATATGTTTGACAATAATATTATGTACAGTACAAAACAACTGTGCGTGTTAGCGACTAGTGCGTGGTCAATACCCGACGCCGCGTCATGCCGCTTTCTGTGTGACCAAGTCAATCAATACCATGATACGCGCTTTGAATTATGTTGCTCAACATGTTGGGTATCAATTGTTACTTAATGAACAAGCTTTTGACCTTTCAGTTTTGCAGGCAAAGGACATGTTTACCAAACAACCAATTGTCAGCTTGGCAGCGTTGATTATAGAGGTACACAACGCGAACAGATAATAATGTCCTAAAATGTTTTGCTAATTGCTAAATAAGTATTCACATTACTGTAATTGATTTCTGTGGATGTTCTTAAAAGTCGTAGAGGCGGGTTGTAGACTGTTTTGTCTACATGCTACAACACAACTTGAATGGTCCCTTTTGACCGAGTTGGTTGCTTGTTTGTTGCTTTGCCAATTTTTATTGTGTATTAATTGTAAGGTGACCATTACACGTTCAAGCTGGCATTAGTTCAATCCGTAATCTTGCTACAATAGACTTCAGATTGATCTATAGTGTTTGCATTGACGGATTGATTAATAGAATTGTAAAATATTTGGAAAACTTTTATCCTAATTCCAAGGTTACAGACTACCTAAAGATTCTAAGAACGAAACTGAAACAAATTAGCTTTGAATTAAAAATCCGTAACTCAAATGTAAATAAACTAAAGGCACACTAAAGAATACAATACTAAATGTACTGAACTAAAGGGTTTAATTATACTATTAATGTCCCCTCTGCGAATTACTAGGAACTGATTCATAGATTCACCCTCCAGGGGTTTAAATTGATAGCCTTCGTTTACGTTACATATTTATGTGTCTGACCGAGGAATATGTAATAACCCGTTGATATTTTTAAAATTACGTTTTGTAACTATGCGTACCTTTGTAGAGTCCTGTGCATTGTGCCTTTGCTCAGTGGCTTGAAATATCTAGTTTCTCAAATTAATGCGAACTGTGGACTAAAACTATTTGGAGATTGAATAAAAACGTGGCGATTCACATATTTTAACAAAAGGCGATACTGCAATTTAATTCCAGTCCGTTACATGAATTTCCCTTTGAGTTATCTGGCGTATTCTATAGTATATTATAAATCCTTATGAATCCGTGTTAAAGAATGTACTTTATGCACTCGCGTTGTTAACTCCCGACGGAATAAGAGGAGTGTTATAAGTTTGAGGTATGTACCGATATGTCTGTCTGTGGCATCGTAGCTTCCAAACGAATAGGCCGACTGTGATACTTTATTTTAAATTACAAATTGATGTGATTAAGATGATTCATTACTATGATTGCGGAAGTTCTAGTCAGGCGTTTCAAGATCATCAAGTCACCCTGTTTTCACAGGTCCGCTTGTTTACAAATTAGTTACACAATTACTTTGGTGGTATGTCTAAGATATGGCAAACATGAGCTGATGCTGCAGCATCATTCATTACGCGGGACATTCAACACCTCGGCGACTTACAGCAGATATATCGGGATTGGGCTCTTAAAACTAGTAACAAGATATCAGTAATGGGTGATGATAGAGGCCAACGGTGGAAAAAAAGTAGTCGATTGAAGAGATTTTAATAAAAAAATTAATCGCTGGGGGGATAAAAATACTTCTTTAGCGGTCTCACGACGCGATAACGTTTGGGCCAAAGTATTACTAGGTACTGGTAATATACTTAAAGGACAAACCCACGCATTTTATTTATTACTTTTTAGGTTTTTTTTTGTATCGCAAATTAGTTAGGTATTAACATGATTTTATACAAATTGTAAGGTAAAACTAGACTGTTTACGAACATTTATAATATCAAGCATACACTTGACGGTATAATACTAGTTTATTCAATTTCTATGGCATTGTGCATTCTGATCGTAATAATACCTTTGTAATCTTGCTCGTAAAATCTAAAAACTAGTGAAGAAAATGTCGGCATTCCTTTTCTATTCCACTGCGTCTTATTTTATTTTTAAAAGGGCATTTGAATACACAACTCTGATAGAAATGTGGCGGCGTAAAGGTAAACACCTCTGTAGAGGAACAGATGGTTGCGTTCGTCTATGGAAGGAAAAGGATTTCCAGTCAGGCAGATGTTGCACCTGACCGGCTGCGGCCCCTCCCACGGTTCCTATTCGGAGATGGTATATATGCAACGCATCGCTCAAATTATCAAATTATGCAAGCGTAATCTAGGATCGTCTGTCGCCATCTTGCGTGATTGCTATGCGATAAATCACTATAGTTATATCAATACCACATAGGTCTTCTCGAAGTTCCGCTGATTTTGATGAGATGGCGGGTTGTATAGTTATTGTACCGCTACAGAAAGTTTGCTACGCAGTGATGAAGAAAACAGAACTGAGCAAAAACCATTTTTTAATGTAATCTAGCCTTAAAAAAATACTATTTAACATATTAGGGCTTTTTAATAACCAGTAGGAAATAAAATTGTTATGCTTGCATCTTGCAAATTCATAAATAATCGCAAAATCAATTAACGTGATGGTCTAATGAAACGACGTAGTATCCTAATTAAGTAAATAGAAAACTATATCTTCTGATACTTTGTTCTTTTAACTATTCTGGTGGAAATTGTGGAAGTAAATATAACAAAAGTGATGAAAATAATACATTATTTCATTAAAATCAATGAGTTAGTATATAAGCCCTCCCCCTATTACATCATGGGACGGAATACCTACCCTCGGCGAAAAGTGTGTGCAATAGTTGCGCCTCTGTCCAATTCATCTGGGGTAAAAGTTCCAGTGTGTGCGTGCGTCGGTGAATAAGTCTATAAACGTTTATAAAATGAGTCAGTTGGAAAACTTTGACAAATTAAAGATGGCTTCTTTAACACAAGAGGTGTTGGAGGGGGGAGTCTGGCTAGGTCGAAATTAGAATTTTAGCTAATATTTTTCTATAATTCGCTTCTTCCTTGCTGAAGACAATTGACTTAGATACTACCTATTATTACATCAATTTTAATCACCATACAAGATTAATAATAACACATGACGTATATAATAGTGGTATTTTAAAAATAATTTGAGCATTGGTAATTTCTCCTGAAGTATCAGTAACCAAGACAACCTCTGATCCCTGGACATAATATTGTCCACGGGGTTTACAAAGACGGCTTTCGATATTTAGGAGAAGCACTGCGTTCTTTACTCACAAAGGATTACCTAAATAACACAACAAAGCCTCTTATGTTATGCTATTTTTGTTATTTAAGTAAATGTTTCTTGCTACAAACTATGATATTACTAATCCGCCGGACTTTGTACAAAAGACCACCGACTACATTTTAGTTCAATAGAATTTGTGAAAAATAAAATTAAATCTCACTGTTTCACAAGTTATATTATGTATATGCCGTATATGGATAGTATCTTCAAAATATTTATAGTTGTTTAAATCATTTTATTATAAAATGCCCATTCATCATAAAATTCATATAATACAAAATAAATATGTATATTTCCAGTACAATTTAAAAATATATTAGATTTTAGAATCTGCTGAAATATACAAAGAAAATTTAAAACGTAAATTTTGGAGCTACGATTTTGTCAATTACATTACTGGCACGCTCAGAAGATGAACTGATTCCATCACAAGTCACCATGGATTTAGATGTAATTAAGTCATTAGGAGACATTAGAACCATATTCGATATGGCGTAGCGACATTTCCTGTAACTTTATGACTTTATGTGCAATAGAAGCAACAACCCCATAGGCCTTATCTAAACAGCTTCAATATAATCAAAAAGTAGACTTTAAATTTAAAAAAAATTAAGTCAATATTCAATTAGCAAAACGTTCACGCATTCGGTATAACCGCGTCGGACGGCGCAAATTATATTAGTCCGACACTACATGGGTGCTTCCAGCGTTCTCGATTCTAGAAAGGGAGAGGGAAATTTAGCGGGGAATGGGTAACGTAATTGCGATTGGAAAAGTGTTATATCATGAAGGTATTCTGTGAGACACACACTAGATAAATCTGTTTACAACTTGATTATACAAGATACAACCATAGGTTTTATTGTATACATTTGTGTTGCACGGTCCAAGCAGGCACAGTAAGAGCTTTTGGGATTTGTATTTAAATATAAACAAAACCGATAGTTCAACACGGGCATCTTCAGTCTTCACAATATCTACGTGTTTAGATGTGCTTTCACCAAGTAACACTTGATATTATTATTATTATTCGTGTTACCATAAATACAAGTTGATATTGTATGCTACATGTATTTAAGTGACCACAAGATGACATCAAATTGAAACGAATGTTTGTATTAACTTTCCGGCGAGATGCAAACACATTAGTTAGCTTTTTCGGAAAAGTTTACGCTCTCTGTGCCATCTTACACAACGAACTTACCTTATAAGCGTTTGTTACATTACCAACAAATCGTATGAAAAATACCAGTCAAATATATTGGATATTGTACACCATGTGTGACCTTCGCGACTTAGTATGTAAAATAAATTCATAAGTTTTTGGTTTAGAATATCTCCTGTAGACGTGACGACATCCGTGTATTGTATAAAATGAATAGAATACGCTATGTAATGTTTTCTATTTTGCATGACAACTATTAATTTTATAAAGGATAAAGTTTGATCAACGCGTTTGAACTCTATTTGTGTAATAATCAACAACCATTTCAATAAAAATAGTAAATATTGTCACTCTGAGTTATCTGCAATAAATCAAGAATTTTGCATAAAAACTAACAAATTTATATAGTATACTAGCAACCCGCCCCGGCTTCGCACGGGTGCAATGCTGATACTAAATACACTACAGAAAATCTGTGAACGTTGTATATAAAAACATAGCGGCCCGCTCTGGCTTCGCACGGGTATAACATAACAAAATAACAGTATTTCTCCGCTATTTAATGGATGTTATCTATATCTTCTATATCTATATCTATACTTATAATAAATCTGTAGAGAGGTCCATTCTGTACATGAAATATATTTCCAAAATAACTATCAGGGGGTGATTAGGGATCGATACTGATGCCAAAAATGCAATTAGTAAAATTTTTGTCTGTCTGTCTGTCTGTCTGTCTGTCTGTCTGTCTGTATAACCGTTATAGAAACAAAAACTACTCGACGGATTTTAACGAAACTTGGTACAATTATTTGTCATACTCCTGTGCTGGTTATAGTATACTTTTCATCACGCTACAATTAACAGGAGCAGAGCAGTGAAGGGAAATGTTGGGAAAACGGGAGAAGTTACTCCATTTTTTAAGCTTCCGTCGCGTGTGCAACCTTAATGGTTAAAGCTACACAGAAATCATGTATGACGGAAATGTTCTCCTTAAAATGATGTAAAAAATATCCCACGACAGCATATGTCTATCTTTTATGGTTGACTCACAATAACACGTGTAACTCCCGATAGCTTAGCATTTCGAAGCTTTCTCATTATATTTGTCTATTCTTACGTTTATAACACTCTCAGTCATCCCTAATTAAAAAGTTAACATTATTAAATATTCCATAAAAAGAATCATAGAAATCGGTATAGAAACACCAAAGTTATACATGAAATACGCTAATAATAAGCCATCATGTGTGAATACTGAATCATGCTATAAGGATTATTTTTGTATATATATATATATATATATATATATATATATAAGGTCGCGAACGCACAGGCAGGCGGCTTGCTTGGCACCTAGAGGCTAGCGAATCACCCAGCGAGTAGCTTCGTAAAACGAACATTCTCGAACGTTCGCGACCGGCTCCATTTTTGAAGTCCGAAATCCACGCGGGCGAAGCTGCGAGCGGAAGCTAGTTATACATATAAACCTTTCTCTTGAATCACTCTATCTATTAAAAAAAACCGCATCAAAATCCGTTGCGTAGTTTTAAAGATTTAAGCATACAAAGGGACATAGGGACAGAGAAAGCGACTTTGTTTTATATTTTATATGGAGGGAACGCTTTCGCAGTTAAAAACGTAATATTAATAATCATGGATATTTCGGCCTTTAAAATTTAATATGACGAAATTTTAAAGGCAGAAATATCCATGATTATTAATTATTTTTACGTTTTTCTTTCAACTGCGAGAACTAATCACTAACTAAACGTGAATTTAAATTCTTTACTTGCCAATACTTGTTTAGTTACCCAGATTAAAGCCGAAACAAAATGTATGAAAATGGACCTTGAGCTACCACCTTAATGACAAAAGTTGGGGTTGTTTCTGCGTTTTCTTGTTTGAGTCTTCCAGTTCAGTCATGATATGTAATTTTTTTCTAACAGGCTTGCGGGAATCCTCAAGAAAAAAGTGATTTTACAGCCGTATATTTTGCAATAAAGAACAAATCTGACTAATATATTATATAGGTCATATCTATAAAATTACTTTTTTAAGTCTACATTGTCGGCGAGAAGGCGTGTAGTTTTTAAAAATGTAAAGATACAATATTATTTAGTGCTTTACTGAAATTCCTATAGAGAACTTCTCAGGTGTACAGGTTTCCTCACAATGTTTTCCTTCATCGTTAAAGCAAGCGATAATTCACTAAGAATACACACATAACACTTAGAAAAGTCAGAGGTGTGTGCCCTTGTGTTTTGAATCTGCGGACATTCGTCTCGGCAGTCCGTTCCAATCCCAATTAGACTGTCCTATTAAAGGCTTGAGTACTTTTAATGTTAGAAATGACAACTCCAATTCGCTTTAAAACGTAGGAAAATTTGTATTCCTATTTTCCATTCGATTGATCTACAAAAATTAAAAGAAATGTATTCAGGAATTGAAAAATGCACAACAAAATGTTTATTGAGTATAGAACTTACCGTCGCGTCGGAACATAAAGTAAAATGTTTATAAATAATTCCTGCATACGTTTCTAAACGATTTTTGAAGATTCCTAAACCTTGGTATTAGGTTTTGTAATGTTTAAACGCGAATTGGAGTCTCAACTTTTACAAAATGTGTAGTGCTTTTTTTTTCAATTTCTGACCTTAACAGAATTCAAAGCTTCCTCCAATAGAGTTTTTGATCCTCATAAGCAACAGGGTCGATTGGTGTCGAGAAAAGTTTTTGTATAAATTGACCAGCGTCTTGATATCTATATAATTCTCAAAATTTGTGAATGTAAATCTCAATACCTTCCTAGATGATCGTCTCCTAAGAATGTTTTCTTGTAGCTACAACGGTTAAAGTAGCGGCTCTTCGTCACCCAGCTCAAAATCCGCTCTGTATAATGATATTATCCAATCGCTTATCTTAAGTTTGTGGTATATACATGTAATTAAAATTTATGATTTTTATATGTTGTCATTTAAGAATATAAATGATGGGACAGAGATCATAATGGATAATGGGTTTGTGTCATCTTTGCCCACTATGAGGGCTTTCCGTGGGTAATGGAGTCACAAAACAGAATATCCACTGAATGTAGAATCTAATTACAATCATCACGCTTCTAATTATACAAAATAGTATAAGAGCAGTGGGTTTAGGACTCCATTCCATGTGCTTCCACCATACCATTATTACACTCAATTTCAATGTGCATTTCACAACACAAGTAATTACTTCATTGTCGTTCCAATACTCTCGCCATATTATTTTACAAAGGCATTCCATATGTATACAAACTGCTATTAAATGCTAGCACTACAATGTACAGAGGTTGCAACCCAACACATGAATACTCCTTGCATATCATAATTTTAGAGCTATTAATATTATAAGATGTTAATGTAAAGGACATGTCCAAAAACGCCTTTATTATTACATAAAAATTAAATAGAACTCTTAAAAACGAGCCTATCAAAATAAATCATTTAATTTTGAAGACATTTTAAGATTTTGTTTACTTAAATATTACATTTAAAAATATAGACTCATGCGAAAAATAGATGTTGCTACATTGGAACGAACCCCAAAAAAAGGAATGTTGTCAAAAATCTAGTTAATTTGTCTTTGAGAAGCTGAGTTGGGAATAACCGCCCAAACAACGCAAATTGGTTTGGATTTGGAGAATGACGCAACGTCACAATTTTTAAAGATTTTTTAAAATTTTAATTCTATATCCGCGGATGACAATAACTGACAGCTACATATTGTGTCAGAAAAATAAATTAAAATTTTAGGTATAGTACAATATCCCTAGTACACTTGTCATCGTTTATTATTATCAAGCTGATTGTTCGTGAGTAGCTTCCTTTTCACTAGACGCCCAAGTTTTTCCTTACAGTAACGTTGGTAAATGGTAGCTTAATAGGGGTAGCAAGGATAAAATATGTTGATTTGACGAATTGTAAAAATTTATTACTAACCGAATTTTTTTTTGTTAACTATCGAGATAATTATCTAAATAACGTGAAAAAATATTTGTCCTACAAAATATAAGGTTTGGGTAGGGAGTCCCCTCTCTCCAACATGTATCATAAACAAGGTCATGAAAAATAATTACTAACCAGCTGTTTTTTTTATTGGTTAGCTAACATTTGCATAGCTTACCACTCACATCGTCCTACAAATTGCGTGGTATGTCATCTTGGTCCTACGCTTAAAAGTTATCAAAATCGCAGGACTTTTTTTTTATTAGTAACTGTAGGACAAAGGTATCACATGATAGATTAATATATTTGTCGTCCAAATAAAACAATGTCCTACAAAAAAAGGTATGTTTTATTAGTCCTACAAGATTAGTAATTTTTGGGTATACAAAATGAAATGAAATGAAACGATTGAAAATTGAACTTACATTAAATTAATTCTTAGTAAAATATAGTTATATAAGAATATAAATTTAAATCATAAAGAAATTAAGTACATAAATTATTTTTCTATGCAATATAAAATATATTGAATGGCAATTATTGATAATTTAATTTACAGGCATTCTCGAAAACAATCGAGCATTTCCGAACATAACCGAACTCTCCGACTGTTAATGGAGTAAATTGAAGACACGTGGAAAATATTACTATTTTAAAAAATATATTTATAAATATATAAATTTTTAATATATAATTATATTTATAATTATATTTGAAGAACATATGAAAAATATACTTTCTATAATTATTATTCAAAGAATACAACAAAACTTACAGATTAATATTACTCCTTTTTTCAGATAATTACGTAAAAATATGAACCTATAAAATTATTTTTTATTTATTTAAAAAAATAATAATAATCAATGGACATACCTTTCCTTTACCTTAAGACCTACCTTACCTTTACCTTAAGGTTATAGCTTAAGGTCCATTTTCATACATTTTGTTTCACCTTTAATCTGGGTAACTAAACAAGTATTGGCAAGTAAAGAATTTAAATTCACGTCTAGTTAGTGATTAGTTCTCGCAGTTGAAAGAAAAACGTAAAAATAATTAATATGCATGGATATTTCGGCATTTAAAATTTCGTCATATTAAATTTTTAGACGTGAATTTAAATTCTTTACTTGTCAATACTTGTTTAGTTACCCAGATTAAAGGTGAAACAAAATGTATGAAAATGGACCTTAAGCTATAACCTTAAGACAAATATTTAGATTTTACTCTAAATTCCAACAAGATCCTAACAAGAGGATTAATAACCTATTATTTAATCACTCCAACTTTCAGGCAATACGCCATCACAATATTTGTGTTTATAATGCTTTCGAGCAGATAAAAAGTCTTAGAAGAAAGCCACATATCTCTATTATTTTTTTTTATTTCTTCTCTTTTTTCTCGAAAATCAGAGTTTTCCGATAATAAATTACACAAAAAACACTCCATTATTATTTTGCAGCACAGATGACTATTCAAATTATTTTTCGGAAGACGAATAAAATACGAGGTTGACTAAAAACAACTTTACGTGGTTATGATCGACACTAGCATGGGCAAGCATGGAATACCTAGTCTACAGTAAACAATGCTGTGCGCATGCGTTTGTGACCAAGGATAATAGTGTGCCTCAGCTCCAATAGCAAAATGTACAAAATAATATTATTTTTAATTTCATGAATTTCAACTATGTAACTGGAGGACTGGAATAACGTACCACGCAATTTGTAGGACAAGGTGGGTAGTAAACTATGCAAATGTTAGCTAACCAATAAAAAAGAAATCAGCTGGTTAGTAAATATTTTTCATGCCCTTGTTTATGATACATGTTGGAGAGGGGGGACTTCCTAACAAAGCCTTATATTTTGTAGGACAAATATTATTTCACGTCATTTAGACAATTATCTCGATAATTAACAAAGAAAAATTCCCTTAGTAATATTTTTTTTTAATTCGTCAAATCAACATATTTCATCCCTATTATCTTAGTTATAAACCACAATCGAGAATTTTCGTACAAGAATTTGTTTGGCGCCTCATTGAAACGAAGCTATTCTCGAACATTTAGCTTGATAGTAATTATTTTTCATGAACTTGTTTATGATACATGTTGGAGAGGGGACTGCCTAACAAAACCTTATATTTTGTAGAACAAATATTTTTTCACGTTATTTAGATAATTATCTCGATAACTAACAAACAGAAATTCGGTTAGTAATAAATTTTTAAAATTCGTCAAATCAACATATTTTATCCTTGCTACCCCTATTAAGCTACCATTTACCAACATTACTGTAAGGAAAAACTTGGGCGTCTAGTGAAAAGGAAGCTACTCACGAAAAATCAGCATGATAGTAATAAACGATGACAAGTGTACTAGGGATCTTGTACTAGTAGTTATGTACCCATTCCAACTTTTTTGACGCATCAATAAAGTTATTTTTATGACTTGTCACTCCACGAAGTTACTCTTATTTTTTTTATAAATCTAAATAAAGTAGGTTTAAAATTATTATTTCAATGTTTCAAAGTTCCACATTTGTGCCACTTTTTATCCAATAAGTTTGAGGTTGGTTAGAATTTGTTCGAGATAAAGAACCAGCGCCCATACAAATAGTAAGATCTCCTTTCAAATGTTATTACTACGAGGGCGCAGTGGAGACTGTAAACAATGCGAGGTTCCGGGCGGTACATCTTGGTGAGGCCTTTTTTCTTTGTGCCCTTTACCAGTTTCGGCCTTAACCCCTTAGCCGAGCGCGGCCACATACCGGAGCAAAATACAGAAATAGGTCCTCGATTTCAACAATTTCGTAGGGAAGATGTTTATGATGCGTGAGTAAATAGAATGGTCACCTAATTAAAAAGGCCTCAGTTGGACAACGAGCGAGGCTCATTGGGTTACCCGATGTAACCCCCCATTCTTGTCAATGCGTGGACGTTTTTACTAAGTGGTAGATATATTTTAATAAAATTTAAAATTTTCATACTTCATAATAATAATAATTTATTGTATTATTCTATTGAGTTCATTTGAAATAAATATTAAATTTGTATTATATACGATTCTAGCACGAGTTCTGACTATGCGTGTGATACTTACTGTGATGTATTTTACTACCTGTTTGTTGTAACTACATACTTTCTCATTATAATCTTAATGAATTTATTTATAGGTTCCTAAAGATTGGATTGATTTCGAACCACATTTTAATTTAACTATATTTCAAATCAACCATCGTAACATTATTATGTGTCACATATAATATATAGATGAAAATATTTGGCGCAATAAATAATATCATGAGAATGTAACCGGAATGGTCAATAGGATTGTGTATTGTGTAGGTACATGTGCTGCGTATAATATTTTTGTGGTGAGCTGTTATGTACCTTATATAAATGTGGTATTTCAGGTGCTTTCGGTTCCTATGAGCCAAGAGCTGCATCGAGACGGCAATAAATACGCGCGCCCGCTGTGAAGTGTTTCGTAGCGGTAATTTGCGTATTGGCCACAGCGAGGAGAAGGCGCCACGTGTGGGCCTGCGTACACCCGGGGGCGGGCGCTTTGCGCCGCCCCTCAACTGCATAATATGTAAGTGTATTGTACACAGCGCGCATTCGTCCGCCTGTCGTCGCGGTGATTGAGATCCGGTATTCTATTTTACCTGCCACTGCGATTGCATTATTGACGTACCGGCAGATCCGGTGGGCGCGCGGCGCGAGTCGGTCGCGGACGTAGCGCTGGAAATATGCGTCCCGGGTTGTTAGTGTTTGTCTTTATACAGATTCTTATCTTACTTCTTCTGTTGACTCGGGTGTTAATATATATGTTTTACATTATTGTTTATTGTGCTGATGTAATAAGTAGTGTTGGGAAGAACGCAATATTGATTTTTTAAACTGATTGAGCGTTGAAGTGCATTTTTTTACTGTGGAACTTGTGGAAGGATTTCATTTTAATGGTGAACTTTGATGAACCTTGTTAAAATGTGCTATTTGGATGTGGCCGTGCTGCTCCCGAGGCAAACGAGGTTGAGTCTTTTTTTGTTACTAAAGCACTTCGATGTTTCCAAGAAGCTTAAACCCGACTAGGCACAGAGCGAATGTATTGTACCTGTTGCGTTTGTTTTTATCTGTTCACTCGGTTAAGTTTGCGTGGCTAATTTTATTTTGTATATCATAGTATGGTGTGCATTTGCATGATTTATTTTTGTTATTTTTTATACAATTTTGATGTGTAAAGCGAATGCTTATTTTATATTTTATTTAGAACTATTCTAACATGGTATAATGAACTAGCGAGATATAATCCTAAATTTTGGTGTAATACGAGAATTATGTTACTAACCTAAGCATTTTTGCGAAATGATTCGTGTTTCGAATTATACAGCGCAAATTTAAGCCTTGCGTGGGTACTAAATCAATATCGCTCTTAGTACGTGGAGTATCTTTGTACAGTGTATCTATGTTTTATAGACAACTCTCGGCGCAACCTTTCCCCGCTTTATAATACATTTTTCTCCCAGCTAGAAATTATGACGCAAGCGGTCACTAGGCACCAAGGCTGACAGGGAGCTAGAATACACAATACTTATGTTATTTACAACAACTAAGACGTGATTAAACTCTGTAACCTTTTTTCTTACTAATTTATCACAGAGAAAGTCAGTGTGTGGTCAATTAGTGCGTCTCTTGATGGCAGAGAAATAGGTCGAATGGCGGGGGGGTGCACAGGACGCGGGGAACGGGCATCAGAGCCCAGGGGATGGTGTGGGCGGTCAAGCCACCTACCACCCTTCGCTGTTGCGCTCCCGGCGAACCCGGCCGCAATCTGTCTGCCCTTTTAAACGTCACCTTTCTACGTATTATTTTAAATAGATTTTAACATTTCATGTAATATCGGATGTGGCTTTTACATTATTAATCATGATGTGAGGTTTAGCGACCGGATAATATATTTTACAGTTTGTGTTCGCGTCTTGTGACGGATTTATTAAATGTGTATGTTTTGTTTTGGAGCCGTCAAAATTTACTACCATGTTTTTATTGCATGTCAAGTGACATAGTCTAGTCAACACATTTAAAAAGATGTAAATTCTTGATATAGCTCTTATAATTATGAACGATGCCCCATTCGATTCGGAATGACATCTAGAATAATGTATCACTAGAATTATTAGCGCATAAAATATTACAATTGTTATTAACATATTAAGATTAAGAAAAAAAACTATTTTTTTCGCCAATAACTCCAAAGCTATAAATGAAATTAAAATAAGAGCCTTAAAGACGAGGAAATTTCCAATGAAAATGTTTCCACTGCCAGAACTCTGTAATATCCTTTATGTGTATTTTTATTTAACGTCAAAATTGGGTTTTGCGCGGCTGTAACGGCATAGGAGCTTCGCCGCTGAGTACATATAATAATAATTAATTTAAAGTATTAATTATAAATTTCAAAATTTGAACACATTATAGTACTGTTTAAACACTTGGAATAATAAAGCCACGTCGGATTTTTTTAATGTTTATTGTTTAAAAAATTATACCATTGTTAATGAAATAGTTTTGTTTTAATCTGTTCTTACAATTTTAATATGTGTGGATTGTATTGCGTTGATTACATTTTTTTTTAAGTTAACAACAAATTAGGTATCCTAAAACTGTTGTTTAGACAAATATGTATCAAACTTAGCTATTTGTTATCTAATTTATTCAGTGTATCTTAAATATTAATAGTTATTGACGTAAAACGAATTACCTTTTTTCTTAATTTGTTATTCACAAATGCATTTTTTAGTAGTAAAATTTTCCTCGAGATGCATTTTTTTAGATGTCATTCCGAATCGCATAAGCCATCGCTCGTAATTTTAGGAGGTATGTCAAGAATTAACACCTTTTTGAACTTATTGGCGAGACTAACAAGTCTTAATTGGTTTCAGTGTTTTTCGCTTTCCTTTGGTTCCGTGTCGTTATTACGAGAACGTTGTGGGATTATAAGTAATACTTGCACTTGGTTAGGCCCTTGGCTAACAGCGGATTTGCGTCAACAAAACATATATTTTGTGTTGAAAACCGTTTCACGTTTATGACTTTATTATACCTATGTATAAGGCGCAGTTCGCATTAAGTGACTCTCCCATATTTTTCGAATTCGCCATACATTTATGTATGTGGTAGACGAGGCCACCGTCGGTAAACGGCGTTTTATTTTATTCAGATACCCGCCAGATGGTTTATTGACATCGGGACAAAATAAGCATGATGTAGAGTGGGAACCTGACATCATTGCTCCAGACCCGTTCATGTCAGACGATTGTTTAGATGTCTTTTCACCGAATCATCAGTTCCTGCTGACCAAGTGAGTGTCTTGGTTCAAGTTATTTAAACCTACCATTTGTATACGTATGTATGTATGTATGTACATAGCTATTTCATATTCATCTTCATTGTGAGTGAGTGACTTGAGATTCACCTAATTTTTTTTTTTATCTCAATTCATTTACTTGCGCGGTGTCCCAATGATCACCTCACATGTTTAATGCGATGTTATTTTTTAAATATTCTCCGAGTTGTTACTACATATTCGATACAATGCGTAAGATACCACATGATGGTACCCGGTGTTTTGTGCATTAGACGAAATTATTAAATGGATTTTACAAAAGATTGGCATTCTCTGAAGAGAGGATATACACCATTCGGAAGAAGGCGACAGCAGGACACTAGAGCATTTAATACATAATAAAATTACGTAATTAGGAAGTTTCCATTTTCGTAAAATGTATGCAATACGGATAGATTAGTGGTTGTGAATGTATGTATTTTGGATTGCGTAAATCACCAAGCAATAAACTACTTTGATGTTTTGGTAATATACCCGGAATTATTAGCTCTTATATAGCTAATAGGTAAGTTAAAATAATGCACAATGAGTGCATTATCTCAATTAATTGAAGATACTGAAGGCAGCATCTTCAATTAATTAAGTTGTTATTTCAACAAATGTACACTTAAAGTGTAAAGATGTCGTGAGCGAATGCGTTCATATAATTGAAAGTAATTTTAAAGGAAACAAACCACAAGGGCGCTTGTAATGATTTCGGTGAAATGCTCTAAAAATTAGTGTACGGCGCATTTTAAGTTTCTAAAGACTCGGGGCAGAGACGTGCGTTTTGGCGAAATAATTGCTTCTAGGCGTTAGTTACCCTGATTACGCAACAGATGTTACATTAGGTTTTAAATATTGAAAACAACAGTGTATTTATAGCCATGATGTCAGGAAAAGTTAAATCTTTGGTCATTTGGTTCTTTTTTTTAGATAACATAGAGTAGGGAACTTTGCGTCAAGTACCTTTGATAATTATGCACAATGCTTCATGACATGAAATAAAAAAATATGTATATTGTACATAGAAATATATAACAATTTTAACCGAGCAGCGTCAATATCTCAGATGTCGTAACGTTCTTCATATAAGCAGTAATGAAAGCTGGAGTGTTTAATTACATTTTTACAATGAAACTTGCGGTACTTGTGCGGAGAAATAAATACTATTATAAAGTATCGCTACAAACTGTTTGTAATAAGACTATTTGTTTTTGTGTTTAGAGAAGGCAAAGAAGTTTTATAGTGTAAGGTTATAACCGATTTTTGTTTTATGAATTTTGATTGTACTTATTCTCATTCTATTTACGACATGATAATTTATATCTATATAATGTACGTTTTAATTCGCTTCGCATACACTTATTAATAACTTATTACTTAAATAAAGGTATAATTCCATGTTTGCGTTGTAACATTTTGTAACACTTTTATAATATAAATATATAGAAATTATGGAATTGAATACATTGTACATAGTTAAAATCCTATTATTTCTATTGTGTGTATAAACTATTAGTTTCCTTATTCGTGGGTTAATTGGTTACTATTGTTATATTTACTATTTGGGCGATATTGTCATACAAGCTTACTTAAGCATTATGGACTCATATAAATAAGTAATAACCTAATGGTACCTAGGTGTTTTCGCTCAATTGATGTTATCATGACGACACTAGTGCTAGCGTAGCACCGTGCAAAAACAATGCGCAAGCGCTTTTCTAAGCGAATTACAAGCAAGACGCGATAGTTTAGGCTTAGATAATGGGCTTAAAATACTGTCAAGCGTGCTGAAGTACATTCTATCCGAGCGTTTAGTTTTCGACTTGTCTAAAGCTATGTCCGGATACTTGACAAATAAGGATTGTCAGGGCCCCGTTTAATTTGGCTCAATAATTGAATTTAGTACTTGTCACGGAAAGCATTGCTCCCTTAGTTATATGATTTTCACAGTATGTGACTTGTATTATTTACATATAAGTGAAAGACGAAGCATATTGCTTAATGACTAAGAATATTAGCATAGCATTAGTAAGGTTTTTAAAAATGTTTATTGTTTAGGTATGAAACGGTAAATCTTAAGGGCTGAATTAATAAAATTCAATGCTATATACGTCCGTCATGTTTATATTTTGTCTCGCTTTTTTTGACGTTAAATCGCATTCAGCATGGTAAACCAAAACTGATTAAATTTTCATATGTATACATACACACTTAGGCTTTTTATCTCCAAAGGTAGACAGAGGGATAACTAGGGCGCCCACTTTTCGCCCAATATTCTGCACGACGATGTGAAACGAGACGAGCCTATTCACATCATGGCCATAAATTCTGACACCGGGCTAATATTGAGCAGGAAATCCAATGTCACTTTGCCGGATCTGGAATTTGAACTTGAGATCTCAGCGGCAGTCGTACCGCGCACGCAATACTACTAACTACCCCACCCAGGCAATTTAACACCGGTAAACAACGTTTACCAGTGAGGCTATTAGATTTACTCGTTTTTTTATTGATATTCGTTTGAGAAGCATATTGTTTGTTTAATCGTAACCAAAATAATGCCTTAAAGTCTTTATGTTAGTCCTCAAAGTTTCTATCTATACTCCATTTGAACGCGCTAAATGGAGACGGCCGCGTTCAGTTTTACCGATCTAGATGATTAGATTACTCTGGCTACACTTCACAAGACCGTAGTTCCATCCCCCCAACTCTTCTAATAGTTCTAGCCCGCGCGCCGACGAATACAGTAATAGATAATTTTTCAAATATAATTCCTTAATCGCTGATGTCGCCATCCTCTAGCAGTGACTGTCCTAAGTCAAAGTTCGTAACCGGCTAATGGGTTGTGCTCAGCATGGTAATTAAATTAAAAAGGTTGCGAGCATTTAAAACGTTCTCCCTGAAGTGCGGCGTGTTTCTATAAGTCCACCCGTGTAAGGCTAACAAATGTAATATTTAAGCCAAAAAAGCCAAGCCTTTACTAAGAATTAAGCACGTAAAACGGGACAGTCTGCTCCTCTGTAAGCCAGTCCACCTAATGTGTAGTCGTTTCATACACTAGGAGATGAAGATCAGTTATTTTTCATACTTGATTGACATTGTCGTACTTTATATCGAAATGCGAATTTTAACGTGATTACACACGGGAACTGTAAGCTAAAAACCTTTTCTTTTCTTGTAATCTGTTTAATTATTATTCTATGGATTGGGGAATAGATTAGGATACGATTTATATTTAAAATATTTAAGGTTTCGGAAGAAACTTAACTAGAAACGAAATCCGATTTTGACCGCACGGGAGAGTCACATAAGGCATTTTTTATTCCGGAAAAAGAATTATTTAGTCACGACAACGACATAATTCAAGTAATTTATTAGTACTCTGAGTTCATCGTTATATAAACAAGATTTTTAAATTAAACTATATGACGAAAAACAATTCGTATCCATAGGCTAGTTATAAACGCAATGTTATTTCACGAGTGTTCCTTAATATTCAAGTATTAAATAAAAAATAAAGTGTCCTTATATTCCTTATGGAATATCATAACTAAGTTTTAACACATAAGTATGTTTATTGCTTTTTACGGAAATAAGTTATTTTGTGTATTGCTTTATTCGTTAGTTATTTATCGCTATCCCTACAACCCTAGTTTTGATGTGAAAGCGTTATCTTGATGTTGTATTTTTGATGTCGCTTTTATAATGTGTCTATTATATCCAGTAATGTACGGAATGTACAGTTTTATGTTTAAGATAGGCTATATTTGTGTGATTGAGCCTTCAAATTTGAGTTAAAATTTCAACAGTTGACAGCTGAATGCATTATCCTACCGGATCTATAAAATAATGTGCTTGAGACAACTTTCTCGCTAATTTTAAAAATATGTTTTTCAAATACTGAGTTTTTCTCTATTATTATATTGAAAATGTTTTTTGATGATATACTTATCAATGAATTAATATGTTCTTACATATTTGTAGCTTGGAAATTTAATTTGAGCTGATAATAGTTATATACTTAGTCTGGCCATAAATACTGTTACACTTAATTATAAAAAAATATTACATTTGAATTTCGAATCTGTCATTTTTATACGATTGTTCATTGTGTTTTCTCATTTTGGCGCCAATACATTGTAAAATATTTTGCGATATTAAAATGGTGTGGGGTGATAAAGAGAACCGAATCGCTGTGATAGCATTACACAAAGTAGGTATGGAGCCAAATGCAATTTTTAAAACTCTCCATACACTTGGTATTAGTAAAATGTTTGTGTACCGGGCTATTAATAGGTACAATGAGACCTCCTCTGTTTGTGACAGAAAAAGATCTGGCCGTCCACGTAGTGTTCGTACGAAAAAGGTGGTCAAAGCAGTAAGGGAAAGAATTCGAAGAAATCCTGTCCGAAAGCAAAAGATTTTATCTCGGGAAATGAAGATAGCACCTAGAACCATGTCGCGTATTTTAAAAGATGACTTAGGACTTGCAGCCTATAAGAGACGCACTGGCCATTTCTTAACTGATAATTTAAAGAAGAATAGGGTGGTAAAATCGAAACAACTACTGAAGCGGTACGCAAAGGGAGGTCACAGAAAAATTTTGTTTACGGATGAGAAAATTTTTACAATTGAGCAACATTTTAACAAACAAAATGACCGTATTTATGCTCAAAGCTCTAAGGAAGCTTCCCAATTAGTCGACAGAGTGCAACGTGGACATTATCCGACTTCAGTGATGGTTTGGTGGGGTGTTAGCTATGAAGGAGTGACTGAGCCATATTTTTGTGAAAAAGGTATCAAAACATCGGCACAAGTGTATCAAGATACCATTCTTGAGAAGGTAGTTAAGCCCCTTAACATCACCATGTTCAATAACCAAGTATGGTCCTTCCAGCAAGACTCGGCGCCGGGTCATAAAGCTCGGTCCACGCAGTCTTGGTTGGAATCGAACGTTTCGGACTTCATCAGAGCTGAAGACTGGCCGTCGTCTAGTCCCGATCTTAATCCGCTGGATTATGATTTGTGGTCAGTTTTAGAGAGTACAGCTTGCTCTAAACGCCATGATAATTTGGAGTCCCTAAAACAATCTATACGATTGGCAGTGAAGAATTTTCCCATGGAAAGAGTGCGTGCTTCTATTGATAACTGGCCTCATCGTTTAAAGGACTGTATTGCAGCCAATGGAGACCACTTCGAATAAGCTTTTTATATTTTTAATTGTTTTATATTTATGTATTAAACTGACACACTGTAAAAGTAATAAATGTTATTTGCAGTTAACAATTTTCTTTTTTCTTTATTACAATATTTATGGCAAGACTAGGTATATTAAAATTAATGATAGGTGACAGATCATTTGAGCACGTTCGTGGTTTTTAGAAGAAAGTCTTGGTTACAATTTATGTTATAAAACATGTAACGATTTTTGTGATTTTCAAATGAAAATTCATATACCTACTTGACTTGATTATTGTTAACCTATTTCATTATAATAGTAAATATTATAATAATCTATTAATGGCGGACCATTCAAACTTAATTTTTATTTACTTATAAAAACAAGTTGAGGAACTAATGACCTGTTTTTGTTTTGTAATTTATAACATGATTGAAATGATTCAAAATCTATGAGTTTGGGACGTAAGTGTTTACTACACATACCTTAGCAAATTACAAATAATTAATATATTGTATCGAGATATGTATGTCTATATTTTTGTGACCACAGGTGTATCAGTTATCATTACCTAATCTTATGAAAAGAATTTATCTACCTACCAAGATCTATTGATGGATATTACATATCGCAAATTGTTTTAATACATAATATATTGGCTGGTAGTGGTGGCATATCAAGATAGTTTTCAGCTTCGCTGGTCCATCGCAGAGATCCGCTTGCCGCAGTGCCACTAATACTTGTACGTCGCTATCGTATTAGGATTGATTTATTAACCGATCTTAAAAAAGGCGGCTTTGTATTCGACCCGAAACTGCAGCGTGTAAATTGAATAGCTAATGCTGTAAAGTAAATTAGGCACTTAAAAGTTCTGCATCAGATTAGAGGAATGAGACAGCTTATTAAATAGTTCAACAATATTTTAGAAAATACGAGTACATTTGCGCAGTTTTCCCAAAACCTGCAGATTTTTATAACTATAATTATTCTTGCGTGAAAAATATGATTTGTTATATTTATGTGGTCGACAGAAAATGGAAACTTACTAAAGTTTGTTGTAAATAATGCTACCGACAAATATTATAATTTCTTTTGTATTTTTGTGGAATTTTTTGTGAGCATTCGCATGTAAGGAATAGAGATTTGTTTGTCGTTTGAGTAACCCCATAGGGTTAGTATCACTACCTTTCAGAATACCCACGGTAAGTGACTTTTCTTACGATGAAGCTTCTTATTGTGAGTGGGAGTTACAAAAGCCATCGCCTCTGTCGGGTCCCTATTCCTTTCCGTTAGGACAGTGATAAAAAACATTATTTATTTGGAATTTTTGGGTGGTCATGGATATTAACTTCAAGTGATCTACCTACTCGTTTATCGGTTTATTCTATATTATTATAGGTCATTATATTTTAAATTACTTTATACTATTCTACTCTATCCATCCATACTATTCAAATCTAATAACATTAGAACAGTGCATACTACTTGATTACTTTAATAAATATTACTAAAGATTTAATTGTACACTTGATAGTTGGTTGTATTAAGATAATTCTTTTGTCTCCAAGCGAATGCTCGGTGTATTCGTTGTGCTGGCGCCCTTTTTCTAATGTAACGTCCGAAATCAGACACCAAATTGTTACGATAAAGTCATAATAAGGTCGATATCTAACTTATTTTCATGCTCAATTTCATTTTATTTGTATTATAACTTAATATTATATATTATGTGTATTACGTAATATTCAACAATTAATTATGTAATATAAATAATATTTTCACAGGACATATACTAAAAAGTTCGTATTAAATGTGTATAATGTAGATGTAGGTGTTTAATATTATATTTTCTTTAAATTTAGGACACAGGAACCAAACACGATGAGTACAGGGGAAGATGAACCATCGTCTGGTTTAAATGGAAGATTAAGACCCAGGAAGTCTACTTTCCCCAGCCCTCAACCCAAGGCCGCACGTAGGTTAGAGGGCAAATGCTCTCAGGAGAAATTAAAGAAGAACGGGACCCCTTCCAAATCCTCACTAAATAAAACGGATGATCTCTTTATCGATTCAGACTGCGCTCCGGTTGTCCATCTTTGTCCCTATTGTGACAGAACATTCGCCTCTAAGCAAACTGTTTCGAAACATGTACGCCGGTCGCATATATGTACTTCAAAAAAAAATTCAGCTGTGGAATGTTTGTTTTGCAACCACATTGAAACGGAACCCCACGAAATTATTCGGCATATGGTCGACAGTCATCCTAATCAATACTTCGCTTGTCTTGACTGCCATGGAAGATTTTCGTCTACGTCCGAACTGGCCGAACATAAACTTAATGTATGCGAAAAGCAGAAGCCTTCATACCGCAGTAAATTACGCCAAAAATCGTCGACTGTCAAGAAAATAACGAAAAAACTGAACATTAACAATAAAGACGATTTTCAGAACGATGGCAAAGACTATCCGGATGAACCTGATTATAACGGCATCGTTATTGCATGTGAACTTAAGCCTTCACAAATTCATGATGCGGCCGATATTGAGGATAACCTTACAACGAATTTAATTTTGCCGCCCACCAAGAATATAGGCAATAACACAGTACTAGAAAAGAATGCCGTCATCGTATTGGATGACATACAGTGGAACAAACGTATACCTCCTAATTTCACGTTCCATAATACGGACGCTGATCAAATACTATCCAGGCTAGGCGTTATCCACAGATCGTCGAGGACCGGCGAATCTACGAAGAGGGACTGGTTTAAAGCCATAGAGGATACAACTCAGAAGTTCGAGAAGTGCTTTGACACCAGCTTCTATTCTAGAGTTGCAAGTAATGTGCAAGAAAATTTAACAAAATACTTAGATGGATCGTTTAATTTTAATCCGGATCCAGACAACACAATAAAAACTAGAAAGGCTAAAAACAATGTGGTAATAAACACTGCTGAAGGATTTCCGATACTTCTAGCTTTCGAGCAGTATTCGCGTAATGTCTTCGATGGACATATTCCGCGTGCTATTGCACCCAAGCACAAGTGGAAGTGGGATAATCTGGAGAATGATAAAAGTTTAATGAATCCTGATCAAATAAAACGTGATTCACATGCCAATAATTGCATTATAACTTTAGTGTCCAGTTTAGATATATGGACACAGTTGCGCATGCGACGGATGTTTGAGGACAAGTTTAAACACTCTTCAGTAGAAAAAAATACTGAAAAAAGAAATATAATAGCAAACGAATTGAAAGAAATACTTGAGAGCCGAGAGATACCCACATCATCATCTCAGATGGTCGTCTACAATCCTACATCAGACACCAGACCAAATTCCCTTGACTTTCCAGCTTCTTTGGGTCTACAGCCTTCAGTGCCACAATTTGACCAACAACCTGCAATATTAAGCGGGGAATGGGTGCGGCCGCGATGCTACGTTTGTTGCGCATGTGGTGCTCAAACAAGAGACGCACGTGCACTTTCTTCTCACATGTCTACTCAACACCCAAACGCACAAGTGCAGCACTATGAGATCGTTGGTGAATCTCTATTAAACGCTGATATTTTAAAACATTTGTACATTCCTCCTAGTCAAACATGCACCAGAACCCGCCCCCTTCGTGGAATCAGGGAATGTACGAAATGCAAAAAGACTATCAGCTTAGAAGACTTGCACCAACATATGCTGGATTGCGCTGGTGATATGCCAACAGTACGTAGAAAATGCCGCTATCGTCCATTTGGAGTACGTAGGCGCCGCCCAAGACTACCTGACAATACTATCCGCAAGAAAATACGTAAAGATATACGAAACAGACAAAGGCAAAAAAATCACCTTCGATCAAGGCCCAGACCCAAGAATAAAACGGAGGTTGGAGACGGTAAGTCATCTTTAATATCAGTTCCAGAACTAACAACATTTTTATTATAATATTATGCCGGCAAAAGTTTGAGATCATCAGATTATATGGAAAAAAGTACAAAAAAATGTACCCAATAATTTATTTCCCCTTTAAGTTGCCACTTATTTTTATTATTAATAATTCTAGTAGGTTTTCCATTTCAGATTATTCGGGTCCCATCTTAAATATAATTTGTTTTTTTTTAACGTTCACATTACCGAATTATTTCGTCCTTTATGTTATTTTATTCAACTATTAGACTTTGATTGCAAAAGTTTAATCGGTTGACATTTCTGTAACGATCTTTTATTCCGAACAATAAATAAAAAAGGTCCGACGTCCAATATTCTTTTGTGTTTTTCGTTTTTTTTATGAAATAAATTTGACCACGTCATTACAATAGAAAACCATGAGTCACTTCAAGAAAATTTGAACCGGCTTCGATGCCTATCATCGCTATGAAGGAAAGCTAACATCGTAAAGCCAACATTTAGAATTGATATAGTAATTGAAATAGTGGTATAATATACCAACCAACAAAAAAAACCTTCATATCGGACCTTTAAAAAAAATACGATGGCCCAGATTTTAAATATAGTGTGTAAAAAGGATCGTAGACTGAAGCAAATCAGTGCTTCAAACACGTCTTTTAAAAGATTGGTATATAAATAAGCCTTGTGGTTTGTTTACAACGAACATCAAGAAAGTTGATCGCAGATTCAGTAATGGGCGGAGAAGTTGATTCATAGACTGAAATGAATTTAGAATTCATCAACGTTAAAGGCTGCTTTTTGTTAAAAATATTATAAATAAATATACTCATAATCTAGATAATCTTGGATGAGTGCAGTCGAAACCCAATATTGGTGATGGGGTTGGATTGAAACATTGAAGCTGTGGATACAACACAAGTCAAGTCAAGTTTGCAGTTGCTGATGTTTTAAAAAAAATACCTGGTATTGCCTAAAGACAATATCCCTGAATCCTTTTAAAAGATCAAATTTGTGCATTGCAATATATTTTTTAAATATTCTATAAATTACTGAATGGACCTTATCGACGTAATGTGTTCATTATGGGAACAATTACAGGTGTAACTAGAAATGTCGAAAAGAAGGCTTTACACTAGATTGATACGGTATTCATACGATATTGCTACTTTAAGCATTAGTTATTAACATTTAATATAGTTTGGTGATATTTTACTATTGTTATTTTTAAATTGTGCGTATTTCAAATGTTAAAGACCTTTAATCAGATAATTTCGTCGTTATCGGTAATGTTAACATTAATCAGATTAGGGTTTAAGAAAAACGCACAATTTTAATAAAAATATGTGGCATATTTTGTTAATTTGGTCTTAAATTTTATCCGGCTATTTATACATATTTATAAAAGATTAACAACAAATTAATAATATTATTCTTGTCCCAATAACCGGAAGTAAGTAGATGTCTCTTTATTAATAAGACATCACACGCGAAGGTGTTCATAGGACATTTGCTTATGGACTAAGCTTGGGATATCATCAAATTTCATCGATTTAGTTTTATTTTCGTGATTAGTAGTTACAGAGCTGCATGACGAAGCTTTTTGTTAAATGTAACCCCTGTTGCTTTATTAGATAAATGTTTAGTTCTCCCTACCTGTGTCATTTCATATATATTATTAGGATTATTTATTTGTGTGGACATTTAGGTACATGTCTACTATGTGATCTATTAATTCGCAGATTCCTTTTTCTATATAAAATTATTAACAATTGATATCAGCCAAAGTTTAACACGTTAACAGTAGAATTTAAGGATTTAAAAAAAGAAGATATTTTATATAAATAAAAGAACAGTAGCTAGTATATTAGTTTCATATTATTAAGCAATAGACTCTTTGTTAGTAATATTTAACTTGACGTCATAACTTGGACAACGCCACGGATCAAAGGAAGCAGGTCGTAGAAAGAAAACCTCAATACCCATCGAATTCATTTCTATGAAAATTCCCATTTTGGTAAACACACTACACGATTGGCAAGGAAATAAGTCTTTAAGAGAGGGTTTTTAGATAGGCCGCCTATCGTAAAACTAAGGAAACCCTGCAACATGCGTAAAAAGTTTGTTGCGTCGACCTCTCATTGTAGCACGATGAGGACGGTCATGTTATATACTATCATCCATACTACATGGCTATATAATGTAGCTAATTTCGGATACAAGATTTTTAAATGCTGCTAGACTATTGCAGTTACGATCTATACTTCTGTACTATTATATAAAGATGAAGAGTTTGTTTGTTTCAACGCGCTAATCTTAGAAATTAATGGTGCGATTTCAAAAATATATTAGTGTTGCATGGACCATTTATCGAGGAAGGCTATAGGCTGTATAACATTAAGCTATGACTAATATGAAAAGAGCGTCAATGAATAATAATATTGCAAAAACGGGGAAAAATATTATTTTTGAGAGCTTCCGTTGCGTGCGTTGCGTAAAGTTACGCTACAAATATGTATGACGGAATTTTCCCCTTAAATACGTATCGCGCTGCACCAGTTCGTTTGATTGAACGCGTTAAACTCAAAGACTACCCAACGCATTTCGATAAAATTATGGATGTAGATCTCAAACTTGAGAGCCTCGGAAGGACCATAGGCTACTTTCTATCAAAAGCAAAGCCGCAAGCAAAAGCTAATTTTAAAAATAAAACCAATAAAAATATTTTTAAACTCCTGTTTCTTGTCCCTTGTTTTAAAATAGAATAATAATATATCCGTTATAATTTTTTTATCCGTTTAGAGCATATATAATCCTAAATTCCGTCATATTAGTAGATGAGCATCTTAAAAAAATATTTATTTGAATTGGTATCCCAAAGATGATATATTTGATCTTCTTAGCTTAAAGAGTCAAATTGATAAGGCACTAATTTTAGTAAATCTAACTTCATGAGGAAGAATATAATTTTATCCATGAAAAATTTGAAATAAGCCCCAAAGGATTTATCTGTTGGGTGAATCTGTATATAAAAAATAACTCACCTTACCACAGTAACAATAAACTTTGTTAGTTTAATACGTATTGTGAAAAATTTATTGGAAATCTCATAATTTTTATAATAGTTTTCTTGATTAATGTGAACATAATTGTGAGGAATCTAATTCAACCAGCCAAAGTGGTGGAACAAAGTCTTAAACCCTTTCAGTAGTAAAGGAGGTTCGTGCCCAGTAGTGGGACAGTATAAATTACAATATTAAATTGCTTTATTCGTACATTTTAATTTGCTATTGTGTACAATGCAATTAATGCAAAGTACCGTATATTTTCGAAAGAATAAATAAATCTACAAAATATTATTATTATCCTAATAATCCGCCAGAAGAAGTAACAATTTAAGTATTTTAAGTAGACTTGCAACGAATAGTATATACGGCCACACGCCAACTATCGAATATTAGGTCGAATAGAAATATCGACAAAAAGTTCGGCTGGCCTATGGTGTACCTACTTATATAAATTTCAAGTATTATAGTAGACTTTCGTTTTATAACGATTGAGGTTTTCTTTCAAACTATTTCCGTTGGTTCGCTTCTCATTTCAATAATTTAGACTGATAAACTCTATTTTAATTACAAATCATGAATTGCGATATCATATAGGATCGAACTAGCGCGATTGCCTTTAAGCGTGAATAAACATGTTAAAATATATTTTCCTGTTTCAGCCGAAACTATACGGAAGATGTTAGCGGATTTGCCCGCTAAGCGTCATCGTGTATTAGTCAATCCGCTGAATTCTATGCTAAGACCTCGAAGAAGGCTAGAAAAACAACGTAATAAATTAATATTAAAACAACGCTCCTCGGAAGAACTAAAAAATAGGCGCCGTATAAGAGACACAAATAACATTGCCGAATCCGAAAGCATCGGTGACCAGATTCAAAATAGATTTTTATCTAACAAAAGTGACAATGAGAACAAAGTTTTGAAATCGAAACTAAAAATAAATAGCGCTTCTCACCAAACTGAATCGTTAAAAAGAAAAGCTATGTTAAACAGAGCTAAACGACGCCTCAATAAATTGACATTGGAAGCGCCGGAGAATGTTTCTGTAGTCAATCACGAAGGTACTACTCAAACGCAAGATCTTTCTATTGAAAATACACCTCAACGAATTGACGTCAATAGTGGTGCATTCAATATGAGAGAGCATTCAGGCCGCACGGAGACCAACAATCGTAATGAACAAGATCCAGGCTGCAGCCGCCAGAATGGAAACTTGAACAACCAGTTCGTTCCGGCACAAAATGCACCATTAAAACATTCGATAGCAAGGTTAACTGCCAATTCTGAGACTCATGATAAGTCTGTGCAATTCCATCACTTGTTCTTAGTACAACAAGAATGTAACAATGTCAATCAACATGTAACAACTGGACAGCGGCAAGTTTTCGAAAACGAAGCCGTCGTGACTAGGTTGGATAAGCCACCTTTGCACCATCACTATTCTAAGAGATCTTTGGATCCTTACGTCCTGCAAAAGAACAAATTGAATAAACCTCGAAAAGGTTTAAATGACTGCATTGCAATGCTGAAGAATAAGTTGGTTGAACCTATACCGCATCATCCAATGACTGAACATGTCTCTGTTCAGTGTGGGAATGATGAACCGATTGATC
Organism: Manduca sexta; assembly: GCF_014839805.1. Classification (NCBI taxonomy): domain Eukaryota; kingdom Metazoa; phylum Arthropoda; class Insecta; order Lepidoptera; family Sphingidae; genus Manduca; species Manduca sexta. The sequence continues at coordinate 11,915,172 of NC_051141.1, forward strand.
GGGAACCGGTATATTTGCCAATAAGAAATGTTATAGAATCAAGTATCAATATGACCCCCGCCGAAGTATTTTATCGGCCAGTTCCAATGCAAGAACCAATGGAAATGTGTAGAACTGACTTGAGCGCGCAAACACTCGCGGCTTTCCAATACAATGTAAATAAAGAAATGTTAACACGTTCTAAGGTTGAAAGAACCAAAACGCGACAGAAAACATCTATTCAGCTTGGGAGCCGTCTACCACCAAAACAAAAACAGATCGAACTCCCAATTAAACGCAAGTCTTCCCGTCTAAAATCAATCGCTCGGGTGGAAATTGAGACACAACAAAAACTTTTGGGCTTACCGCCTCAAATTGAGATAATACCACATAGTTCTGTCGATTTACAGGCCGTTAACGTAAATGCTATACGCCGACGTCGTGACTCTTATCAAAAGTTCGAACAAAATTATATAGCACATCTCCAGAAATCCAACGAAATCTCATTGTTTAGGCAAAGAGCGCCTGAACAGAGTTCTAAAAGCAAATCAACTGCAAAAAAAGTAATGACAATTCAACCTGATCCTAAAGTAATGTCCCGAATGCAATGTCCCCGGCAAAGCAATTTATCTAAAACTTTTTTGCCCGAACAAACTGTACAACAAACGGTAACAGAAACTTATATCAAAAGTTGCCAAACGCAACAGAAATCAACACCAGTGTTTCAAGAGAACACATCTCCTCAAAAAGTACATGATCTTCAACCGATAAAAATACATGATCTTCAACCGATAAAAGTACATGATCTTCAACCGATAAAAGTACATGATCTTCAACCGATAAAAGAACATAACCTACCGATAAAAGAACATGACCCTCAACCTATAACTCATCAAGAACCGAATCACGAAAATTTTATTGCCCCGAATGATATTTATCGCGAAACTACAAGTTTCAGTGAATATCCGACGGCTCTAACTTCATCCCATGCAAATACTAACGTGGATCCTGCACTTTCAACACCATTAGATCTTTCTGGTAAATGTATAGTAGTGGAAAGTCCCGAAGTAACATCGAATCCAGAAAGTTATTCTTACTGTATTAGTAATTATGACTCATATGGTACTTTAGATTTATCTAATAAGAGCTTGGATTGCGAAATGGGTATTAGACAAACCGGTATAACGGATGAAGTAGTAGATTTACGTATAAAACATTCACAACATTCGATCTCTCAAGCAATGTGTATAAGTTCATATCCAGACTCATCAAAAAATGAAAATGATGTTGCTGCAGATTTATCTTTGTCTGTATGTGAAAATGATTATACACCTACAGATTTATCTATGAAAAGTAAAGTGAGAACTGAACATGTAGAAATTATGGAACCAGTAAATTACGTTGTTCACGATTTATCTAGTCGTAAATCAAATGTTCATTTAACACTCTCTGAGGATCCATCAGAAACACAGTTAAATAAAGATACCCCTACAGACCTATCGATGACGCGAAATGTAGTAATCATGAATGAACTACAAAGTTCTCTTACACCTCAAACCAAAGAAATAGATTTGAGAGTTTCAGTGGATCTTACTGAGGAGAAATCTAACGATTTAATGACTTGTGAAGTAAAAGACACAGAACAACCGATGGATTTACAACACAAACACTTTCAACATTCAGAAGATCTCTCAGATAAAACAAACGAAGTAAATATGAATGAAGACATACAAATTTCAAAAAATGATTCAAATGTTATAGAGCAAACAAGTGAGGTTTTGCAAAAATCGTCATATGACCCAACGTTAATAATACCACAGTACAACTTAAACACATGCGAAACAGAAGACGCTTCGCCCGAAGTCTCAAATTCTAATGTGGTTAAAATACATCCGAGTATTAATCAAATATATTCTCAGGCAGCATCTGAATCAGGTGTTGTCCATAATGTAACTTCAACACAGCAAACACATAATTATATGTTTGATGATAATTCTACACAAAGCAGATTATCTTACGGCTTCTCGGGAACTCCGCATAATGTTTCAAGTGGCGCTTTCGGGGGAAACATTCCCGTATATACATTGCCAAATCCTGTTATGTCAACATCCATTCATAAATTTGAAAGTACCAAACCTGTCTACACATTAGCCAATGCTTGCATTTCTGTAACCAAAATAGAATCTTCAAATTCAGCCACTCTGACCAATTCACTATTAAGTATTCCCGGAACTACCATAGCAAGCACTACGTCCGTATATACGTTGGCTGGGACAACAATAGGCGCGCCTATGCATTATGGTGTAGTGCCAAATATCCCAAATACCATTGGATTAATGAATACCATTCCTCAGATCACAAGGGCGGATATGAGTATTGAAATGAATAGAGAAACAGAAAAATTGGATTCATCTATCTATCCAGTTATGAATGTAGACAACGAACATGATGCTGAGACTCTGAGAAAAATTGCTCTATTACCAAAAGAATTGGTAGAAATTTTGGGAACTATGCCAGCTGATCATCGTAATCAATTATTAAATGTATTACCCCAATACGTGTCTACTTCTGCGTGTGCATCAAGCTTTCAGTCCGAAAGATGTCAAGAAGATAGCATAAAAACATGCCTCGCACCATCGATGAACTTTCCCTCTTCATGTAATTATACTTCTGGTTTCTGTCAAAATACTATGCTTTATCCAATGAGCTTTGATTGCGACAATAAGCAATCAGCGTATCTTCTTTTACCGCCTCCGCCTCCACCACCACTACTTCCACCACCACCTCCACCTCCACCTATATTGCTGCCCCCACCACCGCCACCACCACCTCCGCCAACAACGCCGCCACCACCACCGCCACAACCACCGCTGCCGCCTTTACCTCCGCCACCACTACCACCGTCGCTACCACCCACAATTAAATCCCAAATTAATGACGACGACGTAAAACCGTTCGAATTCATTGAACCGGAAAAATATACACAGGATCCGTTCATATCCCCAAAACATCTCAAATACAACGAATACGATGACGATGACATTAAAATAATTGATTTAACTGAGGATGATACCGTGGACATTGATGTAGTCAAACTCACTGAAGATGTTTCACGGCCTATAGTTTTGCCATCTATAGACAGTAAAAATGTTATAAATACTAAGCCTAACAAACAAAAGCCCAATGAACAAACTGCTAGTTTAAGGGCAGTTCGCATAAAAGCTCCTTCAGAGAGAAATAAAAGAGTTTCGACTGAAAATCACATGACTACTAAAACTTATCCAGAAGTACAAATGAAAAACAATGATCAAGACGATATAGAATCGAATAAAACTTTTGATTCTGACATCTCCTTGGCTATTCAACAAGCTGAAGTTAGCAGTACTCAGCATAGCAATAGAAACATTGTATCAGATAATGGCTTACCGCTGGCTGTTTCGCTTTCCTGCATAGAACCTAAAACAGATAAAACTGGAAAGAATACTTTGTGCAAAACTACAGTTTCAACACAAGAAAATTACACTAATACAAATAAGGAGCAATGTCAGAAGAATCAAATATGTGGATCGGATTTAATTTCGGTATCAATATATAACGAGGACAATTGCCGAGAAGTGACCACAGATGAAATTCACGAAAATATTGTGAATGTTGATCACCCAACTGTTGCAACAAACCCTATAAGTAAATCTATTGCAAGTGATGATATTGTGAACTCGGATTTAGAATCTCACGATCGTAAAGTAGAAACTCAAATAACTCCTGATTTATCTGATAAGCGATGTATCCCAACAGATAAAAATGATGTGACAATGGATGAAACACCACTACAGGAACAGTCATTAAACTATAAACAAAAATATTATGAAGACGAAGATTCTGAAGATGATGTATCTTTAGCTGTCATAGTTAAACAAAAGCAATTAGATCAACAATCCACAGAACTTATTGAAACTAAAAAAGCCGATGGAAATGAAGAAAATCATATATTTATTAAAAAAAAGAAAAAAACTAAAAAACCAAAGAAAACAAACAAAAAAGTTTGTGAAGAAATAATACCAGCCAAAGAAGATACTAATAAAAATATTTTGAGTAATGAACAAAGTAAAATATTTCCTGCTAAAGTAAACACCACATATTCCAAAGAATACATTACACAAGACAAACAGATTTCCACAAATATGGAAAGTAACAATTATCAAGACAATGAATTCATAACCAAAGATAATATAGAGAAGCATTGCAGAAAGAAAATAAAAAAAAGTGGAAACGTCAATAACACCGGTGAACAGGAAAGCCTAATGGACAATGGCGAAGAAACAACTGAATTACAGAATATGGAAAAGAAAACATTTTTTGCGAAAACTCAGAATAAAGCACTTAATGATAGAAGCATGGTTTGTGAACAAGAGGTCAAAATAATTGAACAAGAATGTGATGAATCTTTGAAAAACCTTAAACTGAAGCCAACTTCAACAGAAAGACACCAACAAATGAAAAAAAAACAAAAGAGAGATACCGAACAAGTGGAATCTAGTAAAATTATATTGGAAGAGTCCCATCCCATCTCGACAAAACCAGGTAATTTGATACAGAAAGAGAGAAAAAAGAAAATGTATTTTCTTAATACTGAAATCAAAGAATTATGTTCTGATGACGAAGATATGACCCTTTCCTCAGTGATTGAAAATAAAGCAAACAATACCACGGTAGTCGCAGAAAACAAAACTACTAATAACGAATTGCCAATGTCATATTGTGATGACAATCATGTTCAGGGTAATTTACAAATAAAAATTGATACGAATACTATCAGTGCAAAAGACTTAAACGATAAGGATGCAACTTTTCTGAGTGATAATGAAGTGCTATCTGACACACAAGATAAAATTATAACCCCGTTGCGCCGTAGTAGACGAGGAAAATCTATGTTCATTGACAATTGTGACATCACCAATCAAGAAAGCTTAACACCCAGCAGCTCAATATCTCTGGAACAAAAGACACCATTAACTAAAAAGCAACTTATTTTCTCAAAACTGCTTCTTGATGAAGAGAATCAAACCGAAGTTCCAGCGCACTCTACACCCGAGAATCATACGCACATAGAGAGATCTGATACTACAAATACATTTGTTTCACATTTAGAAAATAATTTTAGTAATATAGCAGACTCATCTATACAGGAAACAGATAAAAATAAAGCTATTAAACGCAAAAAGTCGCCTCACTTAAAACGTAAAAGCAAGAAAAAGAAATCGTTTGATAATTCAAACGCATCGGATGACACAGACACGGATACAGCATTGAGCAAGATTGACACAAAGACACGAAAGTCCTCTGAGACTCATGTAGTTGATTCTTCAATAAAGAACAATGAAGATGTTGAACAAGGGAATAAATTTACTCAAAATGCCTACAATGATGCAGAAACCGCACCGATGGAAAATTTAGCTATAAAAATTCCCCAAACAAAAATAAATACAAATGAAAATGAGATAAATCATAATAATTCTACTAACACTGAAACGCCGTCAATATCAAAAGAAAAGCGTAAACTTGACATGTTAGCAACAAACTTAGATTCCGATTCAAATTTGAAGCCGAAGAAAACTAAAACCGATTGTAAAAATGATAAAACATCCCCCGAAGAAGTATGTGACAATAAATTTAAACATGACACAACAAATCTGTTATGTAAGGACAAAGCTATTTCAAAGGGTGAAGTACGTACAACTTGTTACAATATGCCCATAGCGGCTAGGCGAACGCGTTCAAAGTCAGCTGTAGTTAAATCATCAGGAAATGAGTTCTATGATCCATACGACATTGATTTGGATGACATGTTAGATAAAAATGTGTCTATGGACAATAAAAGGCCAGTTCCTTTTCAACAGAAAACAACTAAGATTCAAGCTACAAAAGCTCTATCTTTAGAAAACCAATCTGATACGCAGAGCACTAACGTAAAAGAATTGTCTATAAAGAACGATAATCAAACCATAGAATCTAATATAAAGATACAAGACTCTCATGATGACATTGTAGATGAAACAGATCACACAAAGGAAGTTGTTAGTGATTCCGATGATTCTAGTAAGAGTGATGTACCATTACAAAAATATGTTGAAGAGAAAGAAAAAAGGAATTTAGCTTTAGGTGAGAGTAGTGTTACATCTGAAAGAGAAGAAAATGAAATGGATACTACTGAAGACACATCAGATGAAAAGGACAAAACTCAAAAGAAAAGTAGACGAACTCTTGCAGTTTGCAATCCAGTTGATACTGCAAATTCTCTTGATGAGACGGAAGAAAACCTCAGATCTGAACAATTTATGGAAAGTTTTGGATTTTTCTCTGAAAGAAAACCTAGAAAATCAAATTTGTTAGCCTCAAAGAAAATTTCGGAGACATTTCATATTATCGCTAATGAAAGTGATGATGTATATTTTGGATATAAAGAAAAATCGGGGAAAAAATCATCACAAAATGAAAATAGAAAATCTGTTGATGGTGAGAGCAGTTCTATCAAAAAAACAATAAAACGTGGTCGAAAAAAGAAACCTTGTACAAAAATTGTACCCCGCAATTGTAATATATGTAAAAAAGAATATCGACGTCCAGATAACTTTATAAGGCATCAAGTTTCGTTGTACCATGTATCAAAGTTATCTGAAATTGAAATGAAAGTTGAGACTGTGCCCGTACCTGATGAATCAACTTATCTAATGGTGTACAAACAGCATGTCGATCGTCTAAAAATGTTAACTGAGAAATTGGAAAAACTAAAAAAGAATTCTAAATATCCTCTGAATATTAAAGTACCTACAGTTGACGAGATTTTGAATGAAGTTAATACAACAGTAAGGGAACAGGCGGTTTCAAAACTTAGTGGCGATGAAGCCCTTTTCGTAGATTGCTGTGAGCTATTGAAAGAATCACATAAAACTGATGAGATGAAAGCTGCAGACAAGTGTTTAACGACTACTCAAAACAGAGTAACAACCCTAGATACCTTCGAGGAACAGTTAAATGAAGCGGAGAGAAATAATTCAAAAAGTGATGGTGACGTGGATTCTATTACGGCCAGAAATATATTAGAGAGTGAGGAAGTAAAAAAATTGGAAAATGATTTAATCTCTGGCTTAAAAGAGGCAGCTAATGCCGGAAACCTGCCTTCTTTAACTTGCCAGCATACAGTATCAACAATAGTTGATGATGTAAGAACACAACATACTAATGAAATGATTGAAACTAACATCAGCTCTCAAATAGTCCCCACTAATGATGATCAAACTGATGAAGTAAATATTCCGATCGAAGAGCCCACCACGAGTAAAGCTAAGAAAGTTGTAGTTAAAGATAAATTGTACCCAGATGTACCTGAACCTATAGATATGTTAGAAGACAAATTCGATAAAATAAAAAGAAAATGTCGTTCTCAGGCAGCAGCCGCAAAACAAAATCAAAATATTATTGAACCTGTAGTGAGGTAAGACAATCAATAAAAAATTGTAGAACAAATAATAATAATGTATAGTTAACTGATAACTCATATAACTTAAACGTAATTAATTGTTTTTTAATCTTTATTTTTCAGCCAAAAACCAAGAAAGAAATCGGACAAGAAAAAGAATAAGCGAAGTTCAAAGAAAACATATCAAAGTAGTCAGGTACCTACCAAAGGTGCTCTGAAGGGATTTGACGGTATCAAAGTGTCAATTCCGACTACTGAAATTAACATGTCGGCTATAGTTCCTTCACACTCAAATATTCAAAAAAAGAAAAAGAAAAACGGTCCAAAGAAGAAAAGAAGTAAAAAAGAGTTTGAACCAAGCACTCAATGTGATACTGACCAACAATCAAAAGAATATTCTCAGAAAAAAGTGGACGTTTACGAATTTAAGGATAATGAAGATGCAGAAGTTTTTGAATTTAGGCCGTCCACATTAATGGAAAGATTTAAAAGTATTAGCAACAAAGATATGCCTTCTACTTCCAAGATAACACCTTCGATCGATAATGAAGATAACTCTAGCGGCAGTGTTTCTGATGGAGACGACTTTGTATACATGTCTGATGATTATGTTTGTAGTAATGAAGATACCGAAAATAGTGTGATGTCTTGTGAGGTGAGTAACAATAAAAATAATGAAGCGAAGAAAACCTCCTCACCGCCAAAAAGGAAGGATATCGTAGACAAAAATGCTGTTATGGGTAAAATCTTTAGACATAATGCTGTTCGGAGTGAGAAGAAAATAACAAAGAGCAAAGAGCCTTCCAATTCTTCTGCCAATTTAGATAAACTCTTCGACAGTTTACTCGAAGAGCAACCTAGTTCGTCAACATCCAAGGATGATGCCACATCACCGTCAAAAGAGGAAGTTTCGTCCTCAAAATATGAACATTCTAAACAAGAACGTTCTTCGAAATACGGATATTCATCAAAACAAGATCAGTCATCAAAGAATGATAACTCGACTAAATACGACCATTCTCCAAAACAAGATCTGTCAGCAAAGAATGATAACTTGACCAAATACGACCATTCTACAAAACGAGATCAATCATCAAAGAGTGATAACTCCACCAAATACGATAAATCTACAAAACAAGATCATTCATCAAAGAACGATAACTCGACCAAATATGACCATTCTTCAAAAAAGGATCATTCATCAAAGAATGATAACTCGCCCAAATATGACCATACTTCAAAAAAAGATCATTCATCAAAGAATGATAATTCGACCAAGTATGACCATTCTTCAAAAAAGGATCATTCATCTAAAAGCAATCATTCCTCAAAATACGATCATCCATTAAAATATGATCATTCTTCAAAATACGAACATTCCTCCAAATATGATCGATTTTCTAAACACCATTCAATGTCTGAAGGATCACCGAAGTCTGATCATTCATCGAAATATGAACACTCTGATAAGCATGAGTATCGTTCTAAGCATGATCATTCTTTAAAAGATCGCGATCTTACATTGAAACGCGATCTGCCCCTAAAGCATGATATTTATAAAAAGCCGGATCAACATTCTAAACACGAGCATTCTTCAAAATATGACTCTTTTGTAAATCAAAACGCGCTTTCCAAATACGATAATCCATCTAAATATGAACATAGCTCGAAATATGATACTCATTCAAAACACAAAAGTTCCCAAGACAAGCATTATAAACATAATTCCCAGTCCCAACAATATTATTCTTCTAATGATAGTTCCCCAAGTGACCAGGAATTAACAAGTCATAAATCCCCTAAAAATTACGATGCATTATCTCAAAAGTACGAATCAAAAAAATATAATGACGAAACTGATTATGGTCCATCTACGTCCAAAAGACATGACGATATTTCAAGAAAATATTATATAACTAAGGAAAAAAGTTACAAGACGGCATCTCCAAAGAAATTCGAGGCCATGGCATCTAACAAGTATGAATCAGTGATGTCAAGAACTTTAAGCCCATCTTCTAAATATGGCGATACTTCATTGTCAAAAAGCGATGACGTGTCCCACAAACGTCATGATTCAAAAGACTATCCCAAAGAAAAATCGCCATCCAAGAGAGTGGATGAAGGAATTGGAACAAGTTATGAGTATAGCAACGAACTGTTGGATGAAGTATCACGTGATGACGCTGGCGTAGCTAGACAACGGGCGCGAAGGAAGTGCACAGTAGGCAAGCAGAATGTATTAGCAGAGACGTGGAGTTCTGAGTCGGAACCAGACGGAGTGCCACCACGGCCCAACAGTGCAGAGTCTGTGGTATTAAGTGTTGGTAGGAAGAAAAAAGGTAAGCCTAAGAAGGATGGACAGCAAGTTAGCGTTCGCAGAGGTAACACAAGATACATTTCATTTAAAAGGCACGATACAGAAACCAGGGTAAATAGTGGCAATCGCGTAATGCCTAGCAGCGGTGCCGGAAGAAGCTGCGGTGTAGGAAAGACGTCACTGGAACGAGATGACGATGATGAACGTCCCTCCAGTAGCGGCACCGTAAGATGCAGTTCTCCAATTGCGGGCGGTTCGGGCACGAGCGCGGTATTCACACCGCCGGCGCCCAGAGTGCGTCCGCGGCCCTCGACCTACTACTGGTCATCGGAGGGCGACGAAGAGCAGGAACACGTGCAGCAGCACGGCTGGATAGTCGGTGACAGCCATAAAAAATTGGTAACTATGTTAGCGCACGCCAAGGGTCGCAAGCGCAACAACGATGACAAGCGTCTTGTGGACGAGTAAATTAGCTTTTTAGATTATATTAATCTTGTAAATATATTGTACATATTATCAAGTTCTTCATGAAATGTCGTTTATATGACATTTGACCAGAAACTTTTAAAGCTAAAATTTTATTGAGTTCTGTAAATACTGTATATCTTTTATAGCATATTTTAGTTAATTATTATTGAGCCTAGTTTTCAGTGAGGTCTGAATTTATTTAATTAATATTAATCTACCCTTTCAATGTAATAGCAAATTTTTCGATTATCACTGTCAAAGTAAATACAAAGAGTCCTCTTTTAATGTTAACATGTAATTTAATAAATAATTATTATGATACGGGGCATTTTCCTTAGGACAAATTAGTATGTTTTAGTTGTACAGAATATCGCATTTGTACAGCACTGCCCATTTTATGGTTTTATTGCTATATATGTTTGCATGTTGTTTTGTTACCAATGTAATAGTGTGATCATGATTATAATATTATTTGTGTACCCACAAATCTTGAATACCTATACTGCGAAATGTTTAATGGCATAATAGTTTCCGCGTTTGATCTGCTAATGGATCGGTTAACTTTATATATAACCAGAAATATATTGTATTAAATGATTGTAGATGTAGCACAAAAATAAAAATTGTCATTCAAAGTATGTAATGAAATAGACTCATTTTAAGACTCATAGACAGTTGTAAAATTTAAGGTGTGTGTTATTAATATTATTTTGAAATTATTGTGAAGTAGACTAAAATGCCCCTGTCTTGTTTGTCGTGCAGAACGCATACCTAAATTCAATGCATAATATTTTGTAGGTATTGTGTTCCCTGCTCATTGTAAGTGGATTCTAATAATTATTATAAAGTTTATAAATGTATTTAATTTTGAAAATATTTTGAATTTTCGATAGACTGAATGGATTCATTCTGTAGAGAGATTGTATGTTTGTAGTGTCCGCATGGGGCTGATAACGCGGTCTGGGTGATTTTGTATTTCTGAGTTTGATATTGATTTGTTAACTATTTTTATACATATATAAATTAGATGTTTCGTGTAGTCAATATTAACAAACAAAATCTCATGCATTAGTTATGGTTATTTTCTAGTCCAGTAAAGGAGAGACTAAAAACCCCATTGTCAGCCTCAAAAGTTTGTGATCAATATTATATTCAATATTTTAAAAAGAAGACTTTTATTATTTTTGCGTATTACACAAGTGATGTTCAATGGCTTGTGTGTCAAATGTATTGTGTTTAATGAATGGAAGTAATCAAGTTTGATTCTTGAATAAAGCTCAATGTTGAAAATATACCATTTTTTTTTTCTAAATCTTTATGAAGTAATGGCTGTACTAAAAAATGAGCTATACACCAATTGCTTTTAATTTCCAAAAGAAAAAATGCTTTATCTACTGCTGTCACTGAACACATGTAATGTAAATCAACGTTAATTTTTGGTCATATTTTATTCATAATTCTGATTGTCTAGCATCATTGGACAATTTTTACAACTTGATAGTTTTTTCTATGTGTTGTCATTAATAATTAAGCACTCGCGTGCTGGGAGCTTAATGTACCTATACGTTTTAAAATTGAGTTCGGTGCCATGAGCGTATCGGCCTCGGGCTGATTTCTACAAAGTTGATGTAAACTGCCATCCTACAGGTCGTTTTTTGAAATATTACTCTATTTCAGTTAGTTTTTATTTGCTTGCACTATAATGGTAGAATTGAAAAAGTAACCGCCATTATCTTCGCATTAGAATTTTCAAAAGTTTACAGATTAATAAAAAGTTGAGACTGCAAACATTTATAATGTTTTACCTCTTCAACATATCCCATTATTTATTTGGTAATTAAATATTATTGGTGTAAATATGTTAAGCTCATTTCTGAAGATGTGTAAGATCATTGACATAATATATTCTAGCGATGTAAGATTAATCTTACTATATACGAGTTAAAACAAAAGTTACTACACTAACATTACACCATCACAATTTATACAGGTGTCAAAAACATGGTTTACATTGTCAATCATAATGAAAAGGCCAGTTATGCCACCATCACATAAATTCTCCAAGAGAAGACTTAATAATCATATATCTCATAAAACTGACTATGATAAGATTACCTACGTCATTATTTCGTTGTTAGATACGAAATATTTAGTGAAATATATAATATTCCAGATTATTTTGACAAATCGATTTAATAACAAAACAATTTATTATTGCAAAATAATTTTATGACAATATAAACGAGCTTTAAATTACATATACACAGCTAAAACAAAAAATCACGTTATATCTTTTACTTTTTTGATCCGTTGTTATTGCATTGCCGTTAGTTGATCACAGCCAATACACACGCGCTACTTTAGTAAGAGTATCTAATGACAAGCGCAGGAAAAATACTTGAGCTAAAACAGCATGTTTGGCATGCACAAGAAAAGATTATAATAGTTTTTACGTCTGACTGCTATATTTAATGCCAATAGGCACTTGCCCCATCACAATAGCGATCACCGAACACAAGGTGTTAAAACCCGCCATAGTGGCCCACTAGGTGTGTCGCGTTCCGGGATCAGCCTGTCTATATTCGGTTCCAAAAGGCCCGCATAATCGCAAAAAAAGTTGCAAGTGGAGGTCACAGCAATTCATAGTTGAAAGAAATTCTAAATTGATAGGGATGTCCCGAAAATTCATCTCGCTCTGTAATTCATTTTCACAAAAAAGGGTCTTCAATTTGATTTGCACAACGGGCCAGGTTTATCTAGTACGTTACTGCTTTTGACTCCAGTTTCATAAAGCAGTAAACAAATATTAACGTCTTGAATATTCTTTCTAAGATGACAATTATTGCTTCTCGGCATTTCCAAAACAAGCAAAAAAACCTAAACGATAAAAATATGAAAAAAGATTAAATAAAATTACAAAACCCTTAAACAACATTACTCATTATTATTTATTAATTATTTTTAGCGGGCGATCGGCTTGCGCCGCCATGGTCTCCGTAAATTGCATCCCTGAGTAAAGATGGTGAAAGAAATAAAGTAAGGAAGAAACATGATTTATTGGTCACAGTCATAAAATAAACAAACATAATGTACCTAAATAACAAATAATAATAACAATAAAAAATGGCTGGTCGCGGCTATGACCCGTAGGCGACCACTCAGCATTATGTTGTGATGTGGTGCAAACCACAACACAACGCTGTCTTATTGTATTGTTTGTCGGTACTGCCATGAAAATGATACCCGTAGTAAACAGAAGGTAGCTTTTTCCCCTACAGTGTTCTGTAAATTTTCTCTGACCGTACAAATAAGCTAAAGTTGTCATAACCTTACGTCGATAGGTACTGGTTCGTATGTTAATCAAGGGCATGGTCTATCTGTGTGCTAAATTTTATCCAAATCGGTTTAACGGTTTCTGCTTTTAATTTTAACAAACATTAAAATATACAAACATTGGCCTATGAAATATTAGTAAAATAAGATATTGGTAAAAAGTAATATGTCGACAGGCTCTGCACAGAATAATTTGTAACATTACTCCGATAGAATTTGTCTGCCTAAAGAAAATTCGCATTGCAAGGTAAGTACGTACCTACATAAAAAGTTCGCAAAATAAGACAATCTGTGTTTCATATATAAATGTATACTTACTTTTAAAAATCGGTTACAGGCGAACATATAAATAATACACATGTAAAAATAATATATAAAGTATAATTCTATTTTGATTGTGAAATTCCTGGTGCTGATGTCGGTACAATAGGTTTTTTACTTTTGGCTCTGATAGTAAGAATTATTCCGACTAACAAAGTCATGCAGCAGACGGCGATCAATGTAGGCAGCAATATGTTAAGCAAATGAAGTGGTCGAATCATCCTGGTCGTTAATTCATCGACAAATTCAGAAGGTAACTCGAATGCCTGAAATAATAAAATCTCAATAAAAAAATATACATACACCCTCCATATTATACCTAGGTCTTAAGGCCCCCTCCCCGAACAAATGGCCTCGAAAAATTCGTTACTAACCATACTAGGTAGCGTGCCAGTTACCGGTGAACATATACAAATATTTACGAATAATTTCATAAAAAAAAATATTTTAGGTCCATTTGAAAACTTTTTCTTCGAAAATAATACTTATTAAATTGTCTATCTTATAGCTTTGGTTGCAAATGTGTATTTAAGAAGGAGATGCACCGAATCAATCAATTTAGAGGCATCTTTATTATGAAATAAAAATTAAAAAAAACCCCGACACTACGTATTAAAAATAAAATAGATTGTGTTTGTTTGTCCTTTAAGTTTATTATACCTAATAATATTTCGACCTAAACGTCATCGTGTCCGGGGACCGAATCCTGGACTTTCAAAATTCAAATTTATTTTATACGTATTATAAATTTTGAATATATAGCTTCTAAATATACGCTATCTTGCCGTTTTGCTAGGGGTAGTGCCTGACATCGAAGTAAATTTGATTAACGTGAAAATGTAAATAGGCGTGAAAGTGCCAAATGTATTCTGTTCTGAATAATTAACTTGAATTACCTCTTCAATCCAAAAAATTGGCATAAGTGTCGTGCGTAAATTCTGTGTTGCTGAAATCCCATTTACAGGCCGCGAAAATATATTGAATTGGGCTCTTTTAGCTCCTTTCAATGGCGTTCCTGTCAACTGTAAAAAATGTAATATTAATACAGCAACAACAAAAATAATAATTAAATAACTATCCAGGTACCTAGGTGTTAATATCAGATTTTAATGATGTACCGAACTCTGGGTCCGTGAATCGCACTTGGATGATTCACCTACTTTCGAGACTACTTTATTATAAAAGAAAGATATTAACAGTATTAGTTAGTTACTAAGAGGACTTATATTTTAAGTGTTTATTTGTTACGATGGCCTTTCATGGTTCACCCACCAGCAACTATAAACAAGCACTGTTTTTTTGAATTGGGGGTTTCCAGATATTTTGTATTACAGTTTTCCGTCTCAAATGTTCTGCCACACAAAATAATAATGAAATCCCTTTTTGTAAGCCGAAATTAAAGATTAATTTACTGCATTGATAATATTATTTATTTTTAAAATTAGTTAACTATCGATCCTTTCAGAATATCTATTATAATAAGGTGCTAGAATCTAATCTTTTGTCAGATGCTATAACTCTTTCTGTTGAGAAATAAGAAATACAAATTAGTACGGCGACTCCTAATTAACTACAGTTAATTCTTTTTTCGCAGTGAAAACACGAGTTTTTCCTTCCGCCACTGGGGGTGATTGGAAAGGTTATGCTGGTATCTTCAGTCTAACGACATTCGGGAATGTAGAATCATTGAACCGCAATAAAGTATACCCCATACCGTCATACCAAAGAAAGCCTGCGCTGGGCCTTTTCGGCGGAGACAAAACGGCCTCGGGGTATTTTGTTACACTCAGATAGCTGCACAAGACTATGCCTGTGCGATGCAATATTGCGGCGCCTCTCTACTTGAGGTGGCTAGGAAATTTAAAGTAAGCCTCTGGCATCTACTTCAGCGGGAGACCGATCACTCCATTGCTATCCCGTGACTCTCTCTAAGGCCCAATTTGATCGACTTTTACGACAAGCATGAGAACCCGTGCCGGAATTCTTTATATTCTCCCGGACCACAAGCCTCAAGGCGCTGGTCAGTCGTCCGACCCGCTCCTCTTACGTCTTCGCAGGTTGCGATCACTCAGTTCACGATAATACTCGACATTCCCTTTCCGCGAGATGATGCGCTTTCAGAAAAAAGCCATAGCTCGCCATGATTTCAAGCCGCCTGATCATGGCGGACATCACAGCCCGCATCAAGAGGTCTCCTCCGATGCCTGGTCGTTCTGGATCCCAGGTAGGGCACTCCTCGAGTGTGTGTTGGATTTTGTCTTCGTAGCCAATGACGTTTTACAAATAGACGCGTCATATACTAACAAAATGGCACATAAAAACGGCGCACTATTTGCTATAGTCACGTATATATACATCGACAGTTACGTAACAACGTTAGTGCCGCACGCTCATTGGCCGTCGAGTCGGGCAATTACCTTACTTTTGTCTTGCCAGTATTGAGCTCGGACAACGTATCTATGTAATAAAAACATCTTAGTTCGTAGCCGTTGCTACAATGGTAGTACATGGCGGGTTACTATTTCCCAATCCGACACAGGAACGGACCGAAACACCTTTGGCCCGTCAGAACCTGTGTCAGTCGGAATATCTGCGTACTGTGGCGCCTATCAAGCAAACTTAAAAAGCCAAGCCAAAGCTCAAGCCCGCACTCGGGTGGCATGTCACTCCTCCACGGTGGACCTGCGGATAAGGGCCAATTCGGCCGTGACCTCTCTAGGGACCAGACTCCGCCTGAGACGGCATTTTGTTTTTTATTGCTTTGAATGACGAAACGAGCTTGCCGTTCGCCAGTTGGTAAGCGATAAGACCGCCCATAAACAGTAGAAACACCATCGAACACCTTGAATTACAAAATATTGTTTGGTATTCTACTGCGCTTGCCATCCTGAGACAATCGATGTTAAGTCTTATTATGGTCAGTAGTTACAGTGGCTACAATGTCCTTCAAACCGAAACACAACAGTGATTACACACTGCTGCTTGGCGGCAGCAATAGACATTGCGGTGGTATCTACCAGGCGGACTCACATATGAGAAACCTACCACCATGTACATAAATGGATGGAATGGATGGAATAGTGAAGAGAGTTGTTGGGTACCCAACTTCCATGGCAGAGTACTGAGTTTGACACAGGCCGTCTCGTGGGCGACCGTGCGGTAGCCCATGATGACCGCATGTTTGATAAGCATATAAAGCTATGAAACGGCCAACTAAGGTGTATAAACTCCGGTAAAGGTTACCGGAACTTTCCAGGCCTAGCAGCAGGCGTCCGAGGGAGCCCGCTGTCTACAGTAATTTCGGCGACAACATTTGAAAGTGGGCACGGAAGTTCCACCGCCTGGGCAACACGAAGCTCAAATACATCTCTGTGGAGCCTATGGAATCCTGTTCAGCATATGCTTGGTACAGTAAGTATTGCTATTTAAAATAACAGGCGTATATAAACTTCACATATTTTACTTTACAATACTATATTATGTTTCGAACTTTTCATGTGTAATGTTACCTAACTATAATTAGTGACTAATTAAAGTTTCATGCATGTTTTTACAATGTATTGGATTCCAAAATATACAATCGCAAATCGCGTAATTCATACCGTCATGGTACTGAGTACGGATCTGTTTCATTACTCAGAATGAAGGCCCTAGTACACCATACATTAGATTAGTTTTAGGTTTATTATTATTACAATAAAATACTTATTGTGAATCATCATTACTTACGGGTTCAATGTCCATAAAAATTTTGTGGTCGTCCTCAATAGGCGTCATTCCCAATATGCCGTTTCTGTACCTTAGATCAGCATATAAGAAATGCGGGTAGCTGAGTACCATGAAACCACCTGCAACAACCAAGTCATTCATTTAACATGAAATTACCGCAGATAGACGCATTATGTGGTGTTGCTCACCTAACTTCATGGAGTATTAAATTAGATTCAAGGATTATTTTGAAGAATAAAAATATACATTTTGAAAATTGGAAATCTATATTAATCTATACTATTATAAGTATATCTATACTATTATTTAAAGCTTTTGAACGCGCTAATCTCAAGAACTACCGCTTCGAAATGAAAGATTCTGTTTGTGTTGAATAGTCCACGTGAAACTCAAAGACTACGCAACGGATTTAGTTGAAATTTGGTATGGAGATAGTTTGAGACCTTGAGAAGAACATATTTTCTTGCCTGGGAAAAGATATAGCGTGACTTTTATAACGGAAAACTCTATGTTGAAAAAACTTTATCATAAGGACGGAACCGTGGGCAAAAGTATGTAAGTATAATATAAAGCTGAAAAGTTTGTTTCTTTGAACGCGCTAATATTAGGAACTACTACACCGAATTAAATTTATTTTTCATTAATATGAAGCTACATTTTTTCCTGAGTGCTATGGGCAAATTTTTTCACGGGGAAATATTTATTCCGGAAAATAAATTGACGCGGTGAAGCAGCAAAATTGGAAATAAAAATATCTCTCCCAAAAACGTAGAATATTTTTTCTCATACTTTTAAAAACTATGTGAATATTTTACAGACAATTAAGAACAGGGGAGTCTTTGTAGTGTCCTATAACGTTATTTACATAACATAAGGTAACTTTAAGAATATATTAAAAACTGTAATTAACAGCTGACCTGCCCTGTCATTACTATTGCATTACCCCACTATTGCATTGCCTAGCTAAATTAGTCATTTACCGATAAATTCGTATTGTACTGCAGTGTGTTTGTGAATAATGAGCTTTGTCGTATGATGGTATGTACTAGGAATTATTTATAATTCTATTCCACAAAATATTGTGTATGTCAGTGTAATAACATTAATATAATCGCGGGACAAAGGACAAACAATGTTTTATTGCTGGCGTTACTGAACACGTATTTGACGAAAAAACAAACATACGATGTCATAAAACTACCCTTTTAAAAGATAATTTTTGGCCTAGCCTACATAGTATTTCTTACATTTATAATTCTATGCAGGATTTATGAAAATTTTTGCTCGTCATAGCTTTGTAATTTACATATAACAACATTTTTGATTGCATACTTCTCCCTTTTCGTTGTTTTTTTTTTATAATTAAAAAGTATTGGTGTATATTAAAACCGACCATCGCACATTATAGCAGTGTGATATGAAACAAGAATTGCATATTATTTCATATTTCAATCCAAAACTTTTTGATAATTTGGAGTCACAGGTATTCGCGTAAATTATTGACCTTGTATGACCCCTCCAAATCCTATTTGTTCCCGAAGTAGTTTTTTCCGCTCTTTGTCTATCGAAACTGGATTTTATTTGATACACATTTACCGATTTCTTTTAAGTTTTTAGCATATGGTTCATTCCCATAGGTATGAGAAGAATGGAATTTATGCGTAGGCCAGGACGTGGCATTGAATGTTATGGTAAACACGTCTTTATCCTCAACTCATAATCCTAGTGAAGACATTGAGCACTGTTATGATAATATTTCCTTACATGCGGCCAACAAACAGGAATAAACCTAAGATCTTGGGCGATACTATGTTAAAAAGATCCTTATTGATAAAGAGATTGTATCGATTTACGGCGCGGGAAGTAATTTAATTATAATTTGATAGCAAATTTATACGAAAAAGTAGCAATTCTATTTAGATCATTTAGTATTAATTAACAAATATTTTTAAATGTTTAGTTTTAACATAAATTTAAATTCAGTGATGTCTTCTGAAAATTCATAGAAATACTAAAATGTAGGTGCGTATAGTGAACTGTCATGGTGGCGACTTCAATACAATTTCGTGTACGACACCAAGACACAAATCAAAAGTGCGATTTAAAAATCACAAAAGTAAATTACTTTCCCATAAACCTAATTTAAGTGGGGTCGACGCAACATTATCTTTTGCGTGTTTTACAGATTCGACTCGGATCGGCTGCCAGCTTGACAAATCATCTATAATTATATTTCGACTTACATTAAATGACCGATGGCCTATTTGAGGTCAATTGCCAACCCCAAAGAACAGAGGAAAATTCAATATACTATATGGTCAACGCTCTTTTGTGTGTTTACAAGGTTTTTGAAAAAGACTTGTAAGAGACGAAATATTTATTTAATGTAAACCGCTTTATACTACATACATTTGTAGTATTTTGTATCGTTTAAACAGCAAGGAAATCTTACCAATACATATTTTACATAAAGACTACGTCAGCCGTGATCTCGCGATGGACTTAAAACAAACGAAATAGCCCATCATTACACAGCAATCGTTTGAATGAAATTATTGCGAGACCAAATTATCGATTTACTCCAGGCACACTAGACGTCGCGGTGTACATGTATGAGTGTACTGCGTAACATTTTGTATAGTGAATTCACCAACCAGTTTCGCAAATGTAAACAAACATTTTTCCACTGACGGATCAAATATCAGTTTCATCAGATTTTTAGATGTAATTTTGTGATGATCGTAATTATTTACCATTATTTTTAATAGAAGATCCTAATTGTTTATTTTTTCATTCCATCGCCAAAATGAACTTATTAGAATAAAGGTTTTTTTTTACAATAATTTAATTATTTTTGTTTGTACTATTCTCAGGATCAGAAGATTGAGATCGTTTATTGAAAACGGCCCTTAGACAATAGTCAGTGTATATATGCCAAGTTCGCTTTATATCACATGTAAAACGGTTGTCTTAGTTAAAAATATCCAATTAAAATATCCCCAAAAGTATGTCATTGTTTTTGAAAAGTGGGCAGACATGTGTTTACACATCTAGAACCGGCTTTTGAATGCACTATAAATATTTTGTCAGTACATATTTATTCGATAGCCCGTGGCTAGCGAGGGATCGCAGGCCGCATACATCGTTTAATATTGGCTCAGAGTTGGGCCAAACACACGCATGATTTCGTGTGACCAGACATGCAGCGAGTCGGAAAAACAGCGAACACAGACCGTTCACTACATGAGCCTCTGAGCAGACAGGCATTTTGACTATTCGATTTTGTTTACACAACTTCGTAATCAGAATGCGACCTTTGAGCGGGACGTTAATGCCGTGAAGTTGAAACATTGTAAATTATAACTGAAGTATGTATAGGAGTTAAGTAATTGTATTTAAATTAATTATACTTCGGTATATGTAAATTAAGATATTGAATTTGATCACACACCTCTTTGAGTTATAATATGAAATGCCCAAAGGTCGTTCCATGAGTCAATGTAGTACATGTACATATGAATACTTAATAGTAAACATATTGAAGTCTTTAAATCTTGTCAGTTAATAGTAGGAAACATTGACAGAGATGTAAGATGCCTAACGTTATTTACATAAACATGTTTGCTACAACATTGTCAAAATGTTACAGATTTTTATAGCTCGTATTTAAATACTGGTTAGGACTTAAGGCTTTACCTTTCGGTGGGCATATGAAAACAAGTAAATTGCTGTTCCAAATGTTTAAATATAGAAGCAATCTTGTATGGTAGGTATTATATTTTTTAAGAACCAATCGTCAAACATATACGGCTATAATTATCCAGTGTTTTGTTTCACCAAGAATATCAGCGTAAACATTTGCATGTTTAGATTTTCTAACAAACAAATTAATTTTAGATAGGAAATATTTGTCTTTGGTTGGAAATAATTAAACATAGGTAAACTGTGTACCGTATTATTTAAAAAACATATGATTGTTAGTTTTGTAGTTGTTAATGGTTTTGATATTTTTACCTATGGTAATATGAATCTTAACTTAGATAGATTGGATTTGGCAAAACATACTTATAGGTAAAGTAAAAAAACTATAAGTTATGGTATATGAATTATACTTGTTACTTTATTAGTTAGGTTTAAAGTTTTGCTGCGTATCTTTCCTAGTGTAAAGTTGCACAATGCAACATTTAAACTGGTATGAGTGAGATAACTTTATTTGTGAAATGTTAAAATAAAATAATTTACCAAAATTTGTAAAGATGCAGAGCTCAACCGCGCAAGTAAAATAAATAACTATCCTCTAAAGTCTAGACTCAACATTGATGGAATACTTAATGGCGTTAGAACTTTGCCGTATGTTTTATTTCCGATTACTGCAACTAATAATGGCCCACGATTCTGTACCAAGAAGGTATAGAATTGAGTATCATTTAAATTTATGAACACTATCGGTCACAGGACATCTTGTTGTTTACTATACGTAGTTTCCCTTTTATTTTGTTTCTTAAGGCATTTTTTCCCGCGACAGAAATTCCTCACGAACCGGTAAATTTTAAGAGTATTGAACTGTTTATTAAATGACTGCGCTTAAGTCTTGATATAATCCTCATATAAATATGTATACATCTAATCTGCAGGAAGTTTTCATATTTACTACAATAAATTGCGATTAGCTCTAAGTTTCATAATGACTATAAGGTACCTATTATTATTATATATTTTTCTTGCGTGGTTGAGCGACGTATCTTTACCATTTCGGTTTATTATTATATTTTAATATTTATTATTACCATCTCTAGAATCCTGTATACGAATTCAATATTATTGACATGCATCTCTAACAAACTTATTTTTTTTTTAATATAATATTAGCTTTTGCCCGCGGCTCCGCCCGTTTGAAAAAAAACCTGGGATAAATAGTAGTTCATAGAACTCGGCAGTAATGTACTTTCTATTAGAGAAAAAAAAATTAAAAGCGGCTCAGTAGTTCCAGAGATTAGCTACTACAATCAAACAAACAAACTCATAAACTTTTCCTCTTTATAATATTAGTATTATTACTTGTGTAATTAAAAATATTTTCGTTCTTTTTTGTAATCTAAGGAAAGTCGACAAACTTGTCTCATCTATTAATCCACATTCGCACACTTCATATTTGAAATGTCAATTATGTGGCGCCGAATAATTTATTAGAACATTATTATTGTCTAGTTCCAAAATAGATGTTATTTACATACAACGCATATGTTGCTTACAAACCTTCTCATACTAAAATCGAGTTATCGTGATTAGTTTGTTTAACAAAAGCTCGCACGTTCATAGCACTCACACCAATACACTTTAAGACAGTAGATAAGTAAGGCGATACCTCAAGGTCCCTTTTCATACATTTTGTTTCACCTTTAATCTGGGTAACTAAACAAGTATTGGCAAGTAAAGAATTTAAATTCACGTCTAGTTAGTGATTAGTTCTCGCAGTTGAAAGAAAAACGTAAAAATAATTAATAATCATGGATATTTCTGCCTTTAAAATTTCGTCATATTAAATTTTAAAGGCCGAAATATCCATGATTATTAATTATTAATGGACCTTGAGGTATCGCCGTAAGTTAAAAAATCTTTCATGTTATTGAAAGGATAGATATATATATAGATCTAAACAAAATGTTATATTTACGTTGCCATGACAACTGACCTGTGTTTGTACACTGACGCGCAACACGTGATTGTGTTGTACGCACTACATTTGGAAAATCGACCTCTAGTAGTTTAATAACGATCAAATTAAGAGCCGAATAATTATATTAAGAAAACATTTTCCTGTTCGCATAATCTAATATTACTCGAACTGAAACAGTGCACATCGTACATTTCAAATCTCTCGAACTTTGGGTAACGTTTAACATTAACTCACATTAACTGGGTAACGAATCTTCATTAGTGCAAGACACGTTTAGTCAATATATTTGTTTCTTGATTCAAGTATTGTATTACTTTTATCGGAAACTGCTTTTATAAACATTTTAAATAATGCTACAGGTACCTACATACTTGCTAAAAAAAATAACGTAACGTTCAAATTAACGCAAACAAAACTGACAATAAGATTTATTTTTCTTTATTTATACGTTCCTAGCATTCATTGACTAGGAGATCGTCAATAAGGATGTAACTAATAATTACAAATTAAAACTTTCCAGTTTGCCTATAACTCTATCGTATGACATTGGAGATACTATACGGAGGATAATCTAACAAGTGACAATTATCTGCACGGATTCAATTAAAATGCGGCAAATGGCATTGCCGTGAAAACAGCACAACAAAGCGCTACATGTGACACGGCAGGCCCAGCGGTGAGCGTGGGTACTACGCGCCGCCCGTCGCATCGCTACACGCCAGGCGCGACGGATGCAGTGCTGATCAATTTACATGCCTAATTATTACATATAAAGTTAAAATTTTATTGAGTTTCGACAATGACTAGCCATTCAATTTATATGTCAAAGTTTGAACCAAATTTGTTCAGTTTATAAACTTTGTCCTACTTTTAAGATTTATCGCTGCTGCGGTTTAATGGCACGTATGAGCTGTGGTCTGGTACGTTCTTTGATACCCAGGCGGAAAACCCTGTATGCAGGTTTTTATAAAACAAATTTTCCGGGAGTGTTAGAGTGGAGTTGGAGTGTTTGTGTTAGATAATTGCTCTGTAAATATTTAATACTTACAGTGCAATTACCTTTAAGCCCTATCTATCTTATAACGTCCCTTGCACAATTCCAGATAAGTATTGTGTAGACACGGCTTCCCGTAGAGCTCTACGGGAAGCCGTGTCTATAAAACGACGTTGGTTTTAGTCGAGTCCTCCCGGCTTTTATTAGGCCAGATTTGTACCTAGCTCTTTCGCCATTATTCAAATAACTTTTAAATTGGATTTTTATTATTTTGACGCTAGGAATAGCAATTTATTCCTAAACCCTGGTAATTGTGTAACTCTGATCAATACCCATTGGTTATGGTTCATTGATTTCATTAGTAGTAAAGAGCCAAACTTTATTTACGCGTTGATAAATTGAAATACAAATTTACCTAGCAGGTAGCATAACGAGTTCCGAAATATTAACGCATATAATTCCCCGGTAGAGACGAAGACCTTTGTGATAGCATATATCAAGCGTAGCCTGTGTGTTTTGATATTTATAATTTGAATGTGGGATTTTATTTCGTCTGTCAAGAATGTATTCTTATGGTTTCACTGCCGAGAGTAAATTTTAAATCTAAGCTTTTGATTGCGAATCGGAACGCGTATACCTGTGTGCTCTAGGATGATTACATATACAAGTTCAATGGATAGATCATAAAACAATACTCTCACGCAAAAAAAACTTAAAATTATCATCTTTTATCGAGATCGGTGAAACGGTGTTTCAGCATATACATCCTGTTATGAAGGTATATCTAGGTCCATTACTATGCAGAAATGGAACGTTATTGAACATACCATAATACAATACCTAATATTATATTATTTATTTATTTATTTAAGGACCTCCAACAAAGGATACACGGCATATAATAAATACAATGTCGTAGTATTTGTACAATTTATTAATAGTTGTTGTCAGTTTCTTCATTGACAATAATATTCATTTATTTAAAGTTCGAACAGAAACTTAGGGAAGTATACCAAAAGGTTTTTGAGATAATCATAAATAAAAGACACTGAATCCCGAAATAGCCAAGTTTGTTTCTGACATCTCTTATGGCTTCTATTTCAACTGTTACCGTCATTTCACAGTTAATGAAAGTTAATTAAGAAAATGTATACTACTTTGTATGAAAACGATGAAAAACTGGTATTATCTATATGATATTCGCTATTATGTTATTCGCGTTCACATTTCCGTATACGTAATTTGATAATGAATATGTTAATTTTAACATTCATTATACTGAATGTGTATAATTGTTAGGTATTTTTGTTCTGTCATATTTTATATTAAGTAATAGCTGTAGTATAAAGATGAAATTTTATTTTGTCATTATATTCTCACTTTGTGGTTTTGTTACATTCATTATTAATAGGTGCCTAGATGTTTCAAAAATATCTAAGTAAGTACCATATTGACACTGCTAGGAAAACGACAATTTCTATGTTGTTTTGGATAGGCATACTTAATAACTTGAGTGATCCAACAAATTAGTGCTCTATTGGCCTGTTTTGAATGAAGATGGTAAAAAAAAATGTTGAATAAATAAAGAAAGGGGCAGGGGAGCGCTCAGGATTTGAAGAGGACAACGCCAACTATGGTTTCATGGACTAATATAAACTGAATGTAAAATATCAGAAATCGCTTTTGGAGATAAAACGTGTCAACATTTTGACAAATTCTACTCGCTTAACAAATTAATCTAGACATAAAAAATTAAACGCATAAAGTGAATGCCTCTGTTTTGTCGTCTATATTGTTGTTTAATCGTAAAATTTGCAAAACGGGTATTCACTTAGATTAAAATTATTGCGTCCATTCGTGCAGATGCAAACTACGCTTTTTAATTTGGTTTTTGGACATACCCCAGGGCCAAATACCCTTTCATTGCATCAGGCGGAGTATTTGAAGTTGCTCATTTACCTAATACCTATAGCGAAGCTAGCTTGACCTACCCGTGTGCCTAGGGGCATATAATTTTGCGGCACCCCTTTTCGTAGGAACCCCTTTGTTAAGTTTGAACAGTATTTTTGCTGCCAAGTTTTTTTAGATCGATAATGACTGATTCATATTATGTTGGATGTATCGAGTTCGCGCCGGCGGTGCCCACCCAGGGCTCTGACGCCCTCCCTAGGATATCGCGTAGGGCCGCCGCACCTTCCCGTCTCCATAAAGCCAATAGGGACCGACAGTTTACAAAAAGTACGTACAATGTCTATATTGAATAGAATTACAAGAAAAATTCTGAAATAAATTATTGATCTCGCAATATTTTACTTCGGAATTTTTCGGTATCAGAAGTTTACACGTAATTGTGGGACATAGTGAAATGATACACAAAATATAAAACGTACGATTTTAATATAAATTTATTAAGTAAATGCTTTAGCTTATTGTAAATTGAGCATGGTGGATACTAATAATTACTTACATTAATTACAAACTAAATGAATTTTCGTTGCATCTAAGTTCAATAATTTACATATCCAAAATAGGTTTTATGATACATTCGCAGTGCAACTAGGCCGAGTAGAAAAAATCTTATATCATAATAATAATAATAATAAAAGTAAAAACTAAAGCAATGTCATGGACACTAAAATCCGCAATAGTTATTCAATAAATTATCAACTCTAAGATGCACGTGACGCTTAATCTTCGAAAGAATCTTAATCATCGTTCTTCTTGGCGTCCATTTTGATTTGCTTGTTGTTCCTTTGTTGGTGATGAAGTAGTACCATCAGAGAAAATTTTCAAACCATATTTGCCGTCATTAAAATTAGAAAATTTGTATGTCGATAATTTTGGCTGTTTAGTTGAGCTTAAGTATACATTGAATATTGATTGAGTCGTAGTAATTTTTGAGATAGGGCTACCAGTTGTTGGGTCTACTTTGGGCAATGCCGTTGAAGATTTTAATTGGAAAGGTGATTTAGTGCTGAAAGAAGGTTTGGTTGTCGCAAAGGTGTATTTCGGTATAAACTTAGTTGTAAATGGCCGAAGCGTACTTGATAAAATTTGAGGAGAAAACAATGACTTTTCATTAGTTTTTGGTGTAGTTGTAAAATAATTTGGAAACGTAGTAGACTTTTGTGCAGAATATAAGTAACTGAAAGAATTACTAGCCTGTGTACTCGGAGTTGAAGAGAAAAGTGGTGTAGGGACTGAAGATGATATGTATTTGTAAGATGTTGAAGATCTTTTGTCATTGGCTGGTGTTGTTTTGCTTGTAAATGGAAGCAGTGGCCTGTATGTAGTTTTCGAAATTTTATTTGACTTAGGAGTAGTTATTACAGTCGCTGCTTTAGATGTTGTAAATTTAGATACTGTGGCAGGGGATGTTGTAGTAAATGATTTGAATGATATACTTCCCACTGTAGGCACAAAACTTGTCACATTTATAAGATTAGCTGTTGTAGTCACACTAGATCCTGCGAAAGGTGCTTTAGTTGTCGGCCATTGGTATACTGTAGTCAATATGTTGGGCTTTAATGGTGTTATTGGTTTAGTTGTAGTTTTTTCTGTGTAATTTTCAAGCGCTTTGGTGGTGGGAAATGAAGATATTGCTTTCGTTGATAGTTTACGACGGAACTGATTTGTTTCTATTGTTCGCCATGGCATCACGGGTGGTACATACGTCGTGGTTGTGGCTAGCGTTGTTTTTGTTGCTGCGGTGGCTGCTGTTTGAAACTCCTTACCGATGGCAGGCAGTTTTAATTCGTCTATATTATCAATTTTATAGTTGGACCATTCAATATTTGGTTTATCAAGATCGCGCGCTTTTCCATGTTTTGCTCGGAATATGGCACTCACTCTTAAGTAAGACGGAGGGTTATTATCATTTGAAACTGTGTCATTGTGGTATAAAACGTCATCCAAAAACGTGTTATAAGACATATAATTGCTCGTCATTGCGCGATTCTTTGGTAGGATATTGCAGTCGGCGATATATTTCTTTGGATTATGCTTGCAATATTGAGGGTACACTACCCAAGCGAGGAATCCATTTCCTTGAAATCTATTGTGTTCTTCGCGAATTCGGAGGGCGCATCTAAAGTCGTCTCTGATATCTCCGTCCCTGAACGAGGAACACGGCACACCACACGCCTTGCCATTGCCGCACCAGTAAAGCTCGCTGATTTGAAATATCCCGTGATCGCCACTGTGCGGATTGTTGGCTGCAGTGTCAAGGCGAGACTCGTGGAACGCGATGCACACCCATGTGGCGACGTCGTCGTGGCCGGCGCCGAAGGACATGAGGTCGCGTGCCAGTTCACATCTCTCGTAAATGCGCGCGGTGGCGAGTGTAGCAAGCGCGAGGGCCGCGGCCGTCCACAACCCGACACGGGTCATCGTAACGTGCGTTTGATTGTGAAGCGCGCGCGCATGCTTTTTTACGTGTAGACTGTCGACCTCCCGCCGCGCGCCGCACTCGATCTGTGTCGCGCCCGTATTTTAACTGTAATCTTAATTGCTCGGGTTAAGCTGCCGTTTATCATGGTGCACAACAGATAAAGGTCATTGTTACAGAGCGAGAGCATGTGGGACGGGAGCTAGCGGCTAGCACGCGGCAGGACGCGGAACACTCTTTTGCTATTTACTTGCGCGGTTAACCTTGACAGCACGTCACCGCTTTATCTTACCAGAGGTATACAACTACAAATCGACATTAAGTTTGTACATTTATTCAAACTTAGTAAAAAATACGTGCTTAAAATTAATCATCAAAGGCACATAGTCTTCTTTGTGACAAATAAACAGGCAGACGCGTCAGACGCGTCCGGTGACCGGTTTCTAAAATAATAATAAAACATCTACTTAGTTATGTAAAGGTCAATTTTGTCGTGACCTCCATAATAAGGTAATATACATCGATATGTTTTTAATTTCTATGCTAAGAAAAGCGTAATACGTATTTAATACGTAGAAACAAAAAAAAAAGGAATTCTTGCACCGCTTGATTGATTTTATAATGGAACTTAGAAATATATTATTAATATTGCGTAGACAAAGAAAATTTGCTCGCCGCTCGGTCCACTTGAGCAGAAAAGCATTCGTCGTAATATATTTATAATAAATAAAAATGCATTATATTTTACACATAATGAACCGATTTTAATTATAAAATACAACATAAAACAATCAAGAAAATATCGTACGCTATGTCCGTTTTCGGAGTTCTACCTAAATTTTTTTCTTTATTCATAGATATAGAACAGTTAACAACCGATAGATAGATACATGCTTACTTTCGCTTCTTATGCATCAGTCATGGGTTAATAAAATTAATGTGAACACTTGTTAACGTATTTTGAAAAATCGTTAAGGCCCTTCCCCCAAGCAAACGGACTTGAACAATTCAGTCTATACATGGCAGCGCGCGATGTACTCGCGACACGAAACATTTTCAAAAAAGAAACGATTTTGATGAGTTTTTTGAGGGTCTGACTTCAGATTCGGGAAATCAGATGACTCCAGATGGAACATCAGGTTCAGAATGTTAGGTTGCTTATGAAACTGAGATTCAACTTTCCTCGGAGCAGAGGTCAGGACATTCGAAGAGATTGTTACGCCTAAAACCAAGAGTTGACTATAGAGCTCCTTTTCTCCTTGACTGGTCTTGTAATAAATTATTTTAGTTTGTGTCTACGTTTATTTATTTATTTAGTTTGTAACTAAAGTTATTCTCATTATATGGTGGAAAATTTCATATATTACTGACAGCTTTAGACTTACCAATATAAATATGTCAGAGCATTTATAACTGTCAATAAGTTTACATTAAAATACTTATTTAACAGGTAAAATTTTTTCTTAATAAATTAGTGTTAAATTAAAATAATGTGCATTTTAGAAGGAGATACACGAAATCAACATTAGTATTGCCATTTTAACGAAACAATATCCAATTTATAAAACATCAAAATTAAAAATAATATACTGCAGATATGATGTTTATTTTCTCTGTATATATAATATAAATTTAGAAAGGATAGCTTCTAAAAGAACGGCTAGAGCACCGTCTCGCTAGGGGCACTATTACTCGAAATGAAATAGCCGGTGCCCCCCGAATTAAAAAATATGTTATCGAGCCGTTTGAGAACCTCTGGTGTGTGTGTAAACATTATAGTTTGTTTCCGCCGTGGGTCAAGAGGTGAGACGATGGCCTCTGCTGCTCAATTCACGTTTAGGTATTATATTAAACAATCATAAATACCTACTAGATTAGACAATACAACTTATTTTACACTTAATTAAGTTGTAAAATAAATTGAAACTTGAAAAGCTATGTATACCTACCTACAATGTTAAGAGGTATGTAATAGTATATTATTATCACTACAAGTTACTGGAATTCGCGTCGCATAGGTTTCGTTTAATTTTTTTACGATTCAATAATTTTCTAAATAAAATTGTGCACACGTTGATATTTCGTCTGATTTATTGCAGAGATTTGTCGTGACAACCTTCCGTGAAACCTACGTGATAAGGTTACACAATATATTTCATCACAGTCATGTTTGATCAATAATATTTATTAATAAAATGTTTAACAATTACTATGAGCACGCAGTAAAACACAATATTGTTAAACTGTATATTATATGCTAAGCTTATATGTTATTTTTCTTTATGATATATGATCTTATTATATTTTTGTGGATTATATATGTATGAAATGTATATCCGGATATTAACGGAGAAAACGTGATTTTATTAGTAACGTGTTTTTTTATTCACTTACAATCTTCATTTGTCATCATAATCACTTAAAGTTTAAATCTCCGGTACCTTTTGATATACATATACAAGCTATGTGCTTATTGCGGATACCACGAACAAGTTTATATGCAACAAGTGTCACATAGTTCCGTAAGGATTATGAAGAGCAACAAAGCATTTGTGACTGAAGTAGTTGACTTCATAGACAACGTTCAACTTGGTTAAACTTTGGCGATATAACAGCGACAATAACTAGAGAGACGTTTTGTCGCACAAATGCGGTATCGCAGAACACTTTATTATTAATAATTTGTAACAATAAACGTGAAGCTTATATTTATAACATATTATTATTCGCATCGTATAATAACATTACACGCATAGAGGGAAAAAATGAAAATTATTAAATAGCTCGTAACACCTAATAATGGTAGTCACTGTGGATGCGTATGTAGCATGCATGGCCCGATCGCGTTAATACGACTGTCACACAAAAAGGTTCTAGAGTGAGAGCTTTGTTATTGCAAATACGACCAGTTTGCTATGAGATTCTTTAATTTCATCCTCTTACACAAATTCTATTCCATTCCTATAAACTCCGCCAGTGCTTTAAACGTGGTGGGTGGTGGTGGCCCCGTCCCCCACTAGAAAATGACCTGACAGTTTACATACCTTTAGCCAGAAATGGAATATTCTATTTATTCATGTTTGTTGATTTATCATATACCGAATGATAACCGCAGGTTTAAACAGTTTCGTGGAAACGGGTTTTCATATTATTAGTGTATGATTAAAATCTCTTTGATTCACGTTTTAACCGCAGATGTGTATACTATTTGTATTTCGCAAACAAAATCATATCATAAAATACGTTGTAAAATTCACTAGCATTTGAGCGCTTTCATAAAGTTTGTTTGGAGATGGGATATAATTTTACCGGTACCTAATTATTTTAGCAATTTAGTTTAAGTAACTGTTAGTTTTAAAATGAGGGCGAATAGATTTAAGCTCATCGGTGTGAGGTGCGGCGTGGGTGGACCACAGACTGATGATATTTGTCATTTTTTTGTGTCAATGTCATTATTATTCAATATATATACGACTAACAAAGTATGAAATGTCAATTAACACTACATATAACTTGTCGTCGTACTGCTTGCAAAAAATATATCTAGTGGCTTTCATTATATGAAAAGTAACAGCACGTTACCGCTACATTGTAACCTATCGATGCAACAGATTGATAGCGGACTCGCGGTGCCAAAACAAAATAGTAGTATAATACAATACAAGTGACACTTACCAACGCAAGAGTACAACTCCATAGCGCCCTTGAAAAGGCACCCGTTTTCTTGAGTTATTCCTGCAGTAGTGTTCAGGCAGAAACACCCGTCGTCATTGTCTAGGAACCATTCATTAGCGGAGTACCTGTAAGCTGGTATGTCTTCGAACTCCACCTCTCCTTGGAAGCGTAGTTCAACACTCCTGATGATAAGAACAGTATATTACTATCGTTTATACTTATTACTATATACTTATTATTACTGTATATGTCGTCAGCTACAAGTAGGTGAACAAATAAAAAATTTCAAATTGTTTGCACATTACGTTTAATTAAAACATTTTTTTCCTTAGCGTGAAGTACAGGAAATCCCTTTTATTTTACTTTTGTAAAGAAAAACAAAATGTTAGTAAGAACACAAAGGTGTATGTGTGTCTTAAACTTTGAATTTGTATAGGCTTTTGTTACCGAAGTCGTAGTAACTAAGAGATCTTGTTATGTGATTGGAGGCAGGCCTATCGCCATCCAACAAGAATTCCAAACTCTGCGCTGACACAGAGCAGAAAAATGCAATATAACTCCAATCGCTCAGTGAATTGAAGCCGCAATACAAATAGTTATACAATTCATTGGAAAGTATTTTATTTGTTTTCAAAATAATTGTTTTGTACAAAACAAACTTGGATTTCCCTGTTAAAAACTGCCCTTATACGTTTGATATGTAATCGGAATCTATGTCAAGAGAGACCATATGTAAAAACTAGAACGCGAGAACCACATCGATTGTATCACCTACAATGTGTAGATACCTATTGAAATGCGTGCATGCAATTATGATAAAAAAATATATACCAAATAGATATTTATCAGAAATAGATTGTATTAAGTACATAATATGTATAATACGTAAATAGCCATTTTATCTTGTCTACTTATATTAATACATTCTTCTAAACTCTTCTGCAACAAATACAGGACAGTAATAAATATTTATTAAGATG
Organism: Manduca sexta; assembly: GCF_014839805.1. Classification (NCBI taxonomy): domain Eukaryota; kingdom Metazoa; phylum Arthropoda; class Insecta; order Lepidoptera; family Sphingidae; genus Manduca; species Manduca sexta. The sequence continues at coordinate 11,948,509 of NC_051141.1, forward strand.
AAAACCGTGGACTGGCGTGGACGAGTTGCTAATTATAAATAAGTTATTAAATGAGCAGAAAACTACTTGGCGCTGTTTTTCAACTCATAGAAAACTTTTCATATGATAAAGTACAGTGTACGTATATTAATAATGTTAATTACATGAATAAAAAAGTTAAATTGATTTACCTGTAGAATTAGTTGAGGATTAAAAAATGAACCCTTAAAGAAATATAAATAATTATAAACCGGTGGTGCAAGTAATTAACTCAAAGAATAAATCAAATTTGGAACAGCGAGAGTTTTTTATACCGTTTAAGTACATTTATAGCACAAATTAAAAGAAATGATTTCAATGAAGGCCGGCATTCGACATTCAACTCTCAGCTTTAAGAAGTTTATCGTTGATGTCCTTCATATTGTTATTGTTATAAGAAGATATCGTTTGATTCAATATTGCATCTGCTGCAACACAGTTTATATCCGGCGAAGTTTAGCCGAAGTGACGGGTTTAATAATATTGATCGATGTCAATTCGAATAACGGATTTTGCGGTAACCTTCGGAATGACAAATGGCTGACTCAATTGTTCTTTAAATTTGCATGCGTTTATATATGCTGTAGATACTACTGTTACCCCCTGTACAAAGGTCTACGAACTTTATGTAAACTGCCATCCTCTTTCGATTTTTATCAGTTTGTTTAACAATAAATTTTACAAATAATGGGGACCCGAAAGGAATTCAAAATGCTTACTTTGTCACCTATATAGGATATGTATATATTATTATACCTACTTATAATACTTACAATGTATGTGTGATAAACAAACATAAATACACCCAAAAGGTCAGATACCTTTTGGGCGTATCCATTAAAGAGAAATAACATGTTCAAAGGATGTGTAAATTATAATGGTTAGCCATTACTTCTGCTCAAAGTTCATGCCATTTTAGCAGTAGTATTGATTTGATTTTTTGATATACACATATCTAACATAATCTTATCTAATGTTTATACTTTATTTAAATATAGAAAAAATCATATATTACCTATATCGATATTTTATGGGGCGGTGCTATACAGGGCTATTTTGACATTGCGTTCCTAAACGAAACCACCCTGTATATTGTAATCGTGCTAACTATAATTGCAACATTTTATATAAGTAAGTACCGTTTCAATAGGGGTTAACTTTCTAGTTTTTATATTATTTTGCAATAAACAAGGATATGAATATCTTAATGAAATGAACAACAAAACGTCCATCGAGGTAAACCATAAAATAATAATTCCCGGAGTTAAATACCCAATTCAGTTTTTGGTGGGTCGCGTTACTTTGCTCATGTTTTTACGCAGGTTTCCCCTAAGGCTATGTTCAGGATTTTACAATAAATCATCACCTCCTTTTTAAATCGAATTTCCTTGTTTAACGTAAAACACGTGCAATAAAATAGGGGGAAGTGACACGAGGTTTTTTTTTATATGACAAACCTGTATTTCTAACTTGTGCTATGTAAATTTATTTTGATAACGTCTGTCTCGTAGCTCGCTGTACGAAGCTGGTTGTGTTGGAGTGTCTGCGGGTTTGATCCCGCGCTGAACTAAATATTTCCTATCACTATAGCATGTTACTAGTTATAATATTGCTATTTGCCATAAAATTTGACTTAATTCACTATTATTCGTATTAAATCACATTAATTTTAACAATGTTAATGAATCTATTGTCTTTCTTATTAAATAGGCTGTCCGCTTTTTCAAGCATGTTGCAGAAACGGTAATATGTATAAGACCGCCCAGCTCGTGTGATGTTAACAATTCAAGAAAGTAGGAAGAGAAAAATCACACAAATTGTGGTCCTAGAAGTGGGATCGACCTAACGTCTCCTAGTCCGCAATTGATATATACTGACTGCCATTAGACCAAGTATTCCACTAGGTACTACATTTGTGTGTGTGAAGATATCTGGCAGTTTTTTATACAAGCAATAAGTATATATGAAATTTTGGCACACATGTTTTTATATCGGAAATGATCTCACGTGACCTCTGTTTCGGGAAAGAAATTCCACTTGGACAAGCGCGAACTACATGTCAACACTTCATAATGTACACACGAATGTTGAAAACATTAATGCTCTAAAATTACATTAAGAGCGTTATTCTCGACTTTGGAATTTCTCCTTTTTTTGGGTTCGGACTTTCCAAGACCAGTATTTTTTCCTTGTTGGGTGCTATATTGGATTACCGACACCGTAAAAGTTTACATAAAATCTCTAATTGCAATTGGAGAATCAGAACCAGTTAGATTAATTATCATATTAAAATCATATACATTACATTATCTTACATTTTTCAAACACGGAAAATTCACTTTACTAAACGAAATTGTTGCGGAGTACTGAACTCGAGAATGGGACATGACAGAGCGCTACAGGTGTGGGAGTCAATATAAGTATACACAGACACAATTCCTGTAGGACACACACGAGAGAAGATTAAACTTCACATGAATTTCAAAAAGGTTTATATCTTTGAACTTTCATGCTTCATTACCGAGAAAATAATAAAATGAAAAATGTTCCCGAGAAATATATTATAATCCATATAATATGTACATATATATCTATAAAGAAAAAACTTTGTGCCCCTTGCTAAGCACATTGCGCGCACGGAGACATATGAGATTTGGTATAATTATATTAGAGTTGCAGAATAAATGAATTGCGGTCAAATTTCTACTCCAGGGTGATCACTAGTAATAAATAATAATACCAGCTCTCTGTTATATATAGCCCACTACTGAGTACGGGCTTCTTTTACCAGGATTGTAGGCCTTAGTCCACGACGCTGGCCAGACGGGGGTTAGCCGACTTTACATTCTCTGGAAATTCTTTTTGGAGAATTCCTAAATATGAAGATGTCCTCATTATGTTAATAATTATTAATTAACAGTATGTGTTCACCATAAGTATTCAAATTACATAATATTTATATTCTTAAGCGTGCATGAATTTCATATTTGTGTATATAGCAAACAAATTTAAAATTATGTAAGGGGCTATGACGCTTTAAATTAGTAATGTATGCGTTTGACACATATGACAATACGAAGTATTTGTAAGTAGAACATATAGAACATATCGAAAGAACGAAAACGCCAAAGTAAAGTTGATGTCTATTGTTTTGTTGTCTAAGTGTACATTCATATTTCATTATCAATATGGCACGAGTTGATGTGTAAACATTAAGACTGTTTTAGTAAATTTTGGAAAATGTAGGTATTAAAAAATATATGACTGTTTACACCTTATTACAGGTAACTATACGCTGAAATATTTGCGGTACCGATAAAAGCGTAACAAAATATGTTGGAAATAGTTTATCGATCAAAATATGTATTGTATCAAACAGGTTTTTATTTAATGTCACAAAATACTATGTAGCCCATTATGTCGCCACTTTTTAAGTAAGAATTAATATAATATGTTCTCTCGTACCTAATGCTAAATTAATAACTACCTAGAATTTAATATAAAATATTAGGTGACAAAGGGTTTTTTAACAACAAATTCTTTATCATGTAAAAGTTTTAAATAGAGTTTTCTACTATGAAATGATACCTATTCCATTTAATGTTGGCAGGAAGCATGAGTAATAAAGCGAACATTTTTATATTGATAATGTAATATGCTAGAAAATCTAATAAATAGTATATAGAGCGCAGGCAACTCCTTTGCAGCAGAAATTCTCGGTAAAGGCCCGGGCTTGGAAAATGAATACCGTCTATGTACCAATGTAGCTTTGACTCTTGGAAGTTCCTCGGAAGTATGTCCTATGTTGAAGTAGGAATGAAGACTGAGAATGTGGTAAATGTTATATTTTTGTTCAATCGTATTGCATTGTAATTTGCATATAAATCATTGAATTTCATAATTTTCTCTGTTTAACTTCAATAAAATCAATGTATTCCTCATAAAAAGACTGTGGAATTGTAACACTACTTACCCTTTCATTTTGTGATTTTAACCTTTATTGCTAAACTCCGTGGTGTTTACACAAATCATAAAAACTCTACTCTACCTACCCTTCTATACTTGGCCACAACCATTTAAATACATTATCAAAAGCTCACCTGCAAATATCCGTGGTTGATAGCGTAGAGATTATTGTTTCTGTTCAGTAAAGGGGGAAATATGCCGGAGTCAGTTCCATTGATGTCATTGCACCTGCTCTTGATAACTTCGCCGTCTTCCCCCTCTTCGTCGGTCCAGTAATTAAAATATGGTAGCCCATCGAAATGCCTTATTATTCCGAGGTTTCTAGGTTCAGTCAGCCCTCGATACACTTCATATTTGGGACTTGCTACGTTATGTTTCTGTTTGGAAATACCGGTACATGAATAAATTAACCGTGACAACGAGATAGATTCGTCGATGTGTGTTTTTACTTCATCAGAACTTTTATCTTAATCTAAATAGTCTTTTATAGTTCTTACTCAAAATGATGTTATTAATTTAAGATTTTTAAACTTAGGGACATGAGGTGTGTACTGACAAGCTTTGCACAATATTATATACAGTTTTTATGACTTACTATTACAAAAATTCACAAAGCTCAGTGAACTCTCGGAATTCAATGTATAACTAACTTGATACTAAGATAATTAAATACGAACTTCCTTATGAAATACATCCATTTTATTAAATAGCAAAACAGAACATTAATTAAACAAAAAAAAACTGATGAGATAATTTTTTAAAGTCAATTTAAGTAGGTAGTCATCATGCATGCTGTTAAACTTGATTCCAGTAGGTAAAACCAAACGCCGGAAATTCCTCCTAGTTTACAAAATAAGTAGGTGTACTAGTCCTTAAATTATTTTATTTACATACTGACGTAACACTGCGCTCGATTTGGTAAAGGCATGCAGAAAGAATGTAATGCTGGACTTCATAGTTGTAGTTAGATGCAGACATGGGCAGTGAAACAACCAACTTAAATGAGAACAATTTAAACTTAAAGTTGTCACAGTTTCAGAGAACCGGCGCGGCGATGGCTGGTGATCAATAATCCCCGCCGAGTTTTTGCGACGCGATCATAAACGGAATTTTGTACTTTAATATAGATGCCACTCTTGTCTATGTAGCATATTCGTTCCGGGTTCATACAAAATTTCGGGGTTCGTTTTATGTAATCTATAAATTTATAATTTTAAGCTATTTACGCCCTTTAACGCCATTTAGTGTGGTAAACAATATACCAATGGTTGACACGAAAAAAAAAATGAATAATAAGATAAAAATTAACTTAAAATCTATTAACAATTGAAACCAATATATAATGAAAGTAATTACACTTCATGCTTTAATAAAAGCAGTTATTAAGTAACAAAACTTTAAACGCCCCGCGTTTCCATAATTGTTTTGTTCTTTTACAACACCTCTAGACAGTACACACCTCTCGATCAACACGTTTTGGCGTTCTTTTTTATTTTAGGTTAACCGTTTATTATACAATTTTGGCAATGATTATGCAAGAACTGTTCAAATAATATTTAAAGAATACTCTTTGTTTTGATTTTGATAACAGAGGTTACTATTTGTAATAAAAGTAATCGTTTCAGGCAAGTGGTGGTTTACTGAAGGTGGACGCGAAACCAGCGTAATGACTAGTTTGTTTTGAGCTGCGAGATTTACCTTCGTTAACGACCGGCACACTAATTCGCATTTTATTCTTTTTTGTGAACAAAATATTAAGTCCTGTTTTATCTAAATAGAGATCAAAAAAGAAGAATGCACTTCCGTTTGCTATTTCAGTTACCTATTTTTTTTGTTCCTCAATATCAAAATAATTCATTCATTCATTCATTTCATAAATTAAACCCAATTCTGAAGAAGACATTAATTTATTATTGTTAGACTTCTTAGTAAGAAATATTACGTTTTTGGTCTGTATAGCTTTCCACAAAATTTTAGACTTAAAATCTGCGCCATGTCTTTTGAAAAGTATTTCTTAGTAATAACGAAACCATATCGCGTAATTTATTTTCATTATATCAAGTAGGTATTAGCTGGTAAGTTATTGTAATACAATGTCCTCGGATACGTCGACGATTGAAATTATATCAGTGAAAAGGACTAATTCTATGAATTAAAGTGACTTACCGCGAAATAGGTCATTATAAAGTTCTTTGATGTGGCCTATGACTTTGATTAATTAAATAAAAAATGGAAATCACGTTTTTGTTACTTTAGATCAGGAAGTTGTATTTATTTTTCTGAGAGAAGACATACCTTTTCTTTTGTCATTTTATTTTAGTGTAGTTTCCGTATCAATAAGTACGCATCAAATGACTTAAGTAAACAAGCAATTATTCTAAAGATAAATCCAAATCATCTTACTTTTTAAGAAGTAATTGTACGTAAAACAATTACATGCAGTACATTTAATTAAATCAAGTTACTGGTTTTTAGACCTGTCCAGTTAAAATTCCTACTTATCTAGGTAATGGATAATATTATAAAAAGGATAACAATGAATGCGAGGATGTCGTTTCATTTAAGTTGAAAAGGAGAATAATTAAAGGAGTCTATTTTCCTTTGAACCGCAAAGGACTGTGTAATTATGCGCTCGGAAAATATTTTTTATAACTGAGGTAAAGTGAAAAAAATCACTTCATTATAATTGCACTTAAAGAGCCTTTATCTTGTTCCATCTCGAGAAACAAATAGAAAGAGAAATTAATATGTAATAAAAAAAGAAAATTAATATGTTTTAATCCCGCCCCAAAGCGATAGGTGTTATATATGTGTATAACCGTAGACTTATTATTATAATGAACAGTTCTACCTTAAGCTACATTAAAATACTGACGTAACGTGGAAAACTGCATTATGTGAGATGAAAAGTATACTACTACATAACGACAAGTGTTTGTAGATAGGTATTTATTTGTGCAGTAAATTGATAATGTTTGAAAATAATAAAGAGATTATAGATTTTTTATTATCATCACGGGGTACACTTATGTTTAGATAAAATTGATCTAAAATATTATATTCGCAATATAAGTTAAGTACAAGTTGGACTACAGCTATTTAAAAATAAGTCCCTATCAAAAAATATTTAATTATGCATAACTAGCTTTTGCTCGCGGCTCCGCTTCCGTGAAAATGTTTTTCCGGGATGAAACTTGCGCTATTTTCCCGGGAATTAAGTAGCCTATTTACTTCCCAGGTTTTCCAACAAATTTCATACTAAATTTAATTGAAATCAGTTCAGTGATTCAGTCCTGACAACCTAACAGACATAAAGAGTTACTTCCCCAATTATATGTACGGGTTTGTTAGTAAACCATACTTAAGTCAATATTGAAATCACTTCGTATTCAATTTGACTACTTTCTTCCAATGTGCCGTTTTAATTTTATTGTATAGCCAACAATATTTTTCAAATAAAAATCAATACAGAATGTTATTCCAGGGGTCATGTTTACGTCGAGACGTATATTATTGAGTCGCGTTGTTTATTGAGAAATGATTAGGTTGAGCTACCCCTCTCGCCAGAAACTATACTCATAATTCTCCTAGTAATGTTTCAAGTTTCAGCGCAAAACGAACATGGACACAGAAAATATAGGGTTTGCAATAAACTTGTTTACTGCGTTTGAATTATGCACTTACCAATTAAATCAAAATCGGTGTAAAATAAAGGAAGAGTATAGCGACACGCATACACAAACAACATAATACATTAAACCAAATAAAAAACAAATCAGCTGCCTGCTAAATTAACATTCATCTAACGCGCGAATTGTTAAACGGGCGAAATTAAAAGAGTTGCGTTATCAGAAATTTTCAAATGTTCTCCGCAGTTTTCTTTATTATTAAAAACTTACAAAGTATTAGAAAACTTTAAAAAAAATGAATTAAATCGGTTAAGTCGTTATTTATAATCATGGGAAATAGACATTCATTTTATAATATTTATTAGTTGCTTTACCTGTTCATAATTTCAAAATTCATAGTTAAGTTATTTCTTGATTGCCAGGTATTTCAATAAGAGTATTGTTGGAAATCATATCTAACAACTAGCACTTGATAACTGGAATGCGAGTAAAGAGAGCGTTCAACTCCTCGCTTGTTTCGCGTTCTCAGCGAGATTCTTTCTATTAGTTTGGAGCGGAATACACGAGAAGCGTCCTTTGTTTAATTATTATTCGACCAGAAATACGATTATGTTGTACGAGCATCTGGAGTACTTACTATACTAATTAATATTAAGTATTAAAAAGCATAACGGAAAAAAATATGTGTTGAATAGGTAATTTTACTACATTAGGAACATCGTCTGCTTACTACCAAGTTGAATCTTATTTATGCTATTGTTACTAGACAAATAATTAAATACTTTTGAAACTTGCATTTTATACTTACGTTAGCTAAAATTGAGAAGGTTACTGAGCCGTCATCTTGGACTTCGATGTTGTCTGCAGTAGATGCCATTTCTCTGATGGCTGCACAAGCGATGGTGCCGATGATTCCTGGACGAGTACACATGGGAATTTTGTCTATCACCAGGTCACCTGCTCTGACATTCATGATCGGATTGTTGTACTGCCCGAATATACCATTCATGGCTAGAGGGAGTACGGACATCAGTTCCGGGAAGTTTCGTTCAGCAATTTGGATGATAGCCTGTAAAAAATATTCCAGTGTACTGATTAAATATTATAAAACATAGATTTTAAGTTCTTTGTTGGTTTTATATGAGATAACATAATTTACTAACTAACGTTTCAGATGTATGTAACGAATGAGTATGAATACAGGTAAGTTTGATACAAAGCCGGCGCCCAGGGAAGTTTGGTAGCACACGCATATATAGTTTACATTTTGTTGCAGGCGCAGGGCACTGCTTTGTGTCGAGTACAGCTATGCCGAATGGCAGGCACACATTCAACTTTAATTAAGCGGTGATGGTCTGCTACCGGCCACGGGAAATTGATTCGCTTTGCGTTTACAATATCCGATCACATTTATACAATATGCTTCATCTGCCTATACAAAATAACATGTCGACTATCTATTTCATAATTTCTTTGTTACCATCAGATGGACAAAGCCATTAGAAAATTACCTAGTTTCGATTAGGTAATCTATTGATTGATACACTTCGAAGAACTACAAAATTGTTAATCTCTTCATATGGACTAATTTTGTTTAATAGAAACAGTTGACTTTCAACTATTATTATATTTCATGGGTATGCAAAAATAGAAGATTAATTTTATTAAAATTAAATCTTAGATCTTATCATAAGCATTTAAAATTTTATTGATACGAGGAAAAATTTTCGAGATTTACACAAGGAAATAATAAATGGACATCGTAAGTATCTTTCTTAGCTACCAGGTTCACTAAATCAATGTTTTGGTACATTCCAATCAAGAAATCTTCTTTTATATTCTTTTATATCTTTTGGAAATAGATCTTATATTGATCACGATTGTGTACATAAAAGAACAGGTTAAATCCAAAGAGGGCTACTGTCTGTACCTATAAGAAAGCTATTACCATGCAACAATAATTATAATTATTTCGTATTCCTTAAATTAATGTTTAGTAGCTTACTTTCGATAGATGAGCGTAATTCTCCTGTGTTGGTATGATTATAAAAAAAAATGATTCCTATCAATTAAATTTGTTTACGTATCAGAAATTCCACAATTTATGATTTAATTATTAAATAATTTATGTTTAATAATAATTATCTATGTGGAGATTATACAACGCATACATTAAATAATCTTTAAGAAGATAATTGATTGTGATAAATTAAAACATTGTTTACATGAAAAACAAAATTAAAACACTAAGAAGTTATGACGAAGATGACGGTGCTACATTGTAGTTTGAGTAAATAAAGTGAACTAGAATAGAACCACGCGCAACACCAGGCGCAACACGTGACACCAAACTTATTAAATCCCGCAGCGCGGCGTGCGTGTTGCGTTCAAACATGTACCGATCTAATGTTGATTTTTTAATTAATTAATATTTTTTATAACTAATGTTATATAACTCTTAAGCGGTGATAGCCTAGTTGGGTGTGGAACGGACTGCCGAGACGAATGTCCGCAGGTTCAAATCCCAAGGGCACACACCTCTGACTTTTCTAAAAAATCATGTGTGTATTCTTTGTGAATTTATCGTTCGCTTTAACGGTGAAGGAAAACATCGTGAGGAAACCTGCACATCTGAGAAGTTCTTTGTAAGAATTTCGAAGGTGTGTGAAGTCTACCAATCCGCACTAGGCCAGCGTGGTGGACTAAGGCCTAATCCCTCTCAGTAGTAGAGGAGGCCCGTGCTCAGCAGTGGGCAAGTATATAATACAGGGCTGATATTATTATTATTATTAATGTTATATAACTCTTAATTGGTTTCCCAAGATATAGGCCTTGCCTAGTTTGGGTACCCCTGGTAATTTGCGTTGTTGTTTATAATTTCCTGTAATGTTATTTATTTTTGTATATTTTAAGCTCATATGTAAGTCTGATTTGTAATAAACTATTTGAATTTGAATATGAATTTGAATGTGTATCTCTATTATTATCCTGGATTCTGAATTCGAGAAAGTGCAATGCACTTTGTTGCGCGGATTGAAAACGCGAAAAAAGATCCCGAGTCGCATACATTATTCGACTGACAATATCTTAATGCTAATATCTATATTAAAATCTTATAAATAAAAGTTAGTGGCGTGGTTGGTTATTTATGATAGTATGTGTACTAATATTTTATTCCGTTTGTGCGAGTAAAAAAGGGTATTTGAACGAACTGTTGCACGTTACTAGCATTGATGTTTGTCGTAAAATGTGAAGTAGTGTTGCGAGCGTATTGTGAGCTAGCGGCAATTAGAGACTATGCCGGCCATACACCCGCCACTGGGAACATTTTCAAGTAGGATTATCGTTGCCAGACGACCGGTATTTTCGATACAGTTTAAAATGTCCCGGCGGGACAAACTCTGTCCCGTAAATCGATCGATCTACGATTGACAAGTACTGACGCACGCACTGTTAGTATTCTTGTATACGTATAAATACGATCTGGTTTTTAATAAATTTAATAAAAAGTGAGTTGATGCCCGTTTTTAATTACAAATATAATTGTTATGGTTATAACAAATATGTTAAAACTGACTCGATCTTCAGAAAAATATAAAAAACCTTAAAAAAAATACAAAATATTTTTTTTTGTTATGTAATACCCAAACTAACTATACAATAGTATAGCGTTTCAAGTTTGTTAATAAGTACATACTTATTTGATTTATTTATAAAGTAGCATGCCACATCTATTTAAATCGACATGTTATGTAGGTGTATTAAACCTTCAAAGAAAATATTATACTCATTATCATATCATCATTATACTCTACTTTTGCCATATTTAAGCGAACTCAATTTTGAATGTAATACAATACATAATCACAAAATGTCTCTATTAAATAGTTCAAATTATTATCGCACAGTGCTTCTGATCATTATATAGGTAGTTAAAGTGGGCCGAAAATAATAGCATTTGTAAACAATCATTGCATGCCAACACACCTCACAATGGTTTATACGCTTATTGAAATTCCGTATCGATCGATGAAATTAATAACATTGTTTCACTTAATTCACATGCCCACATGAAATAATTATGACGTTTCGTAGGTTTCAAATTACAAATGATATCAATTTGAAACTTGTAATAAATACGTAAGATTCATTTTGCTAATAAAGCCCTTTGCCTCGGATAATGCAATACATAAATAATTTCCTTTGCGTCTCCTTTTTGGAGACGGTTCGTCGAGCCACGCTGCGTAATACATTTTAGAAGTGCCTGTCAGTTTCAATGCAGCTAGAAACTGTTCATGAGTTTTTGAGGGTGATATTAAATATTATATTTATAACCTGTTCGTCTCCGAAGTGTACTTACATAAAATAATTTGAATTTAGAGATTAATAATTGTCTTACATTTAAGGATCAGTATATTCATTAAACGACTGTCTATTTCGTGTCTAGTAATTTAGTAGTGACCGTATATTTGGAATCTCAGTTCCGCAGTTATATTATAATATGGTTCGCGTTTTACTGTTTCAAATATTTAGAGACGGATAAAGACGGATATGCCCTTATACAAGGCTCTTGCTGGCTAATCCAAGAGGCTGGACAATTATAGTAACAGCTGATTGTACTTTCCCCTCGTAAACGAAAACAAAAAATATAGGTGTGGAATCCGTGTAAACAATACAAAAGAACAAACTTTTCCATTTTCTTATTGTAGACCTGAGTTTAGTGCGCACAAGTTATTTTTAAAAATTGTTTCAAATCAAAAGTGTTTATTTGCACGAAGCCATCAAAATATTACCAACAAACATCAATATTTATATATATTTACATGGGCTTTCCATTATATACTATGTCTACACCTCAATAGAAATGTCACACAAGGAGTGAAGTTTCAATTCTGTCATGCTATTGTATTTACGCGTTTTGGACGTAAGAATATGATAATAATTTAGCTCTTTGTGAGTATTAATAAAAAAAAAATAAAAAAAAAAATTCACGTCGAATTGATAACCTCCTCCGTTTTTTGAAGTCGGTTAAAAATCATATGTTTGGAACAATTTAATAATTGTACTCAATATTTATAGCAAAGGCGCGTGTTGCACGTTACATTACACGTTTACAGAAATAAAGAAGTAGGATTATTAAATATTTCTCATCAAGTAATGTGTGCGGCAGGCGCGATGGCTGCTTGTTCGCTTAAGCCTTAATGATATCGAATTGCGTGCTAAGAGATATGCGGAATTTTAATAACATTCATTAAGGTGATTATATGGCTATTATCTTGACAAACGCGCAATGGACAATTTATAATAATTAGGATCAGTGCAGACGTCAATTTTATTGCTGAAACAGGGTGTATTATATAGTACCTATATTATGTTAACTACTGTTAAAGCTAAGATTCTATAAGAAGAATTGGAAGAGCAGCATGAGCAGATTATTTTGTGTTGTCGCGAGCAATCTTGGATTTAGTGAAAAGTTAAATTATCTGCTTGCCCTGTCTGTTCATGTTTAATATAACGATAATGGACAACGTGTAAATAATATCCTTTACTATAATATTGGAAAGGAAAACGCTTGGCGTCAGTAGTTTGCCGCGAGCGTCATGCATGCGTTCATTTCATATATAATACTAGCTTTTGTCCGCGGCTTCACCAGAGTGAAAGAGCTTTACAGGATAAAAGTACCGGGATAGAAAATAGCCTATGTCCATTCCAATGTCCCAAACTAAATTTCATCGAAATCCGATGGGTCTTTTTTAAGTTTACCGCGATTAGATAGACAGACAGATGAGGTAGAGGACTTTCTTTTATTATATATTTTAGAACTATTTTTAAGCGGAACAATTCCTTTATACATAGTTGTATAAGTTTAACTGTTTACGCTACGCAGCGCACGCGACGGACGCTGTCCAGAGGAATATTTTTCCCGTTTCTTTAAGATTTTTATGCTCGGATCCGGTCATCGCGTGATGTTAGGTATATAGCCTTCCCGATAAATAGGATATCCAACACTAAAATAATTTTTCAATTCGAAGTAGTTCCTGACATGAGCGCGTTCAAACAAACGAACTCCTCAGCTTTATATAACAGTATAGATTACACCGTACATGCGCTTGATTTCATGCGGTCAAATATTAATTGAATGACATTCGTACTACATTGTTCACATACGCGGACTACAACCGCGCTAGCCAGACATCACGTAGGTACTCTCATCGATTGATTCAATTCTAAAGAACGACATAATGTATCGATAACAACAATTAATTTTAATTTATAACATCTCGATAAGCAAATGCACATATGTACTCATTATTATAATATCTCTATTGTAACACCTCCGTATATTGGAATAAGAGCCACAAGTATCAAAACAATTTGTTTTACGTAATTCAGGTAATCCAAATTAAATAATTCAAAGTCCTTGACATTGATAAGATATGTACTCTAGATATTAATAAATAACGCCACCAGCATAAATTCGCAATGCAAAAGGATAAGGATTTTATAATTATAGTTATATTTTTATATTAAAAGAAACTATGTACTGATTTGTTTGTTAATCATGGAGTTATTTAGAAAATAAAAACTATTTTCTTTTATTATTTATTATACATCGAAATCCGAGTATTTTTTTTGTGATTACATACAAAAAACTTAGAATGCCTGAGTTTAGGCATTATTTCCCTAACATTATATAAGTTGTAATCAAAGTTTGGTTTCTGCCCGCAATGTATGCTTTCCTTAACTTGTTCAAAAGCAAGGAGGTTTTTCGAAATGGAACCCTATACAACATATATTTAGGTACTACCATGGGTACTATACGGCGGTTCGTGAACCGTTCCAATGATAATTATATTTTAGATAAGTCACTAAAGGGAAGCCGGCAGGAATCGGGTTATATTGACCTTTCGCTACTGCCAAGCATTATTAACATTTTCGCAGCGTTACACTCGCAAAAGGTAATAAAAAAATACAAGAGAATTGAATATTTTGTGCACGGAACAGGCGCGACAGGAACAATAATCAAAATTATCTGGCCATGAGTCGGTGCTGTACGTAAACATTGGACAGGGAAATCGCGCTACATGCTAATTTATTCGTGTAATCTGACGATTGTTGTAATTCGCGCGGCGAATAGAAATTATTCAACAATTCGTCTAGCCTAAAGTTGCCATAAGGCTTGCAGGTAAATCAGGGGCTTAAATTCATAATGATTGGGAGTGTTACCCGGGCAATAATCTGGATCCTTTTTCACATTTACCTACTTATATAATGTCTACTACTCTAAACTCTTAGCATTGGCCAAATTCGTAACAGTGAGGTACTTACTTATCGATCTATCTATGTAACTATACATAAATTATTATTAATCTCAAATGGAGGTAATTAATGCATTAGCGGGGACACAATGCTACGGGATGTATGGCAACATTAGTCTAGCCAGTTTTCCTATCATGAGTGACAAAGAAATAGTATTAATTTGCACTCTTCCTCTATCGGCAATTTGAAATGCCTGCTCCGTGTCTTCAATATATAACAAATATGAAATGAATATAAAATCTCACGTGATATGGGACGTTGATGATGGTGACTATATCATCTTCGGTGTATGGGTAGGAGGCTTCCGCGTCGAACTCGAAATATTCCGTTTTACGATACGTTATAAGGTCGTCTTCCAGTCCACTGACGTTTCGTCCTTGGTACAGCCTAAAAAATATATAAAACATATATAAAAAATATATAAAACATTACTAAATATCCATAATTTTGCAAATTCAATTGTAGATAACCTAGTTTTACTCGAAAAATAATGTGATTTCCGAATAAATACAAGCTGAGCCTTGTGGGGGTCTTCCGTTAATGATTTTTAAGGTTTAATTAATTTAATGTAATTACTACTATTAGTCCATAAACAATAAATAAATTTGTATCTGTTTATTTCTATACACCTCATTCGACGGTTTTAAATAATCCTTATTATGTTTGCTATTACTTAATGCACTTATTTCATGAAATATATCATATGCCCAAATGCATTTCTCAATAAAGCAATAGATCATAAGAAAACAAAACCGATGACTGTATAAGCAGAAAGTAAGTGCATGTATTTAAAGTGGTTAGTCATGAGAATAATATTTTGTTCTGGAAACTCTCTATTTAGCCTTATAGGCCGCCATGTTTGTTATATTGTATAAAAAAATACGATAAAATGTCTAAATGAATCTGTCGTGTAAACCAAAATTAAATTAGTAAGCCGCACGGAAGCGGAAGTGTGTAAACAGAGTTTGAACGATTTTGTAGGAACCAGCGTATTTACAAGTTACACGTACAAGTGGATATCCAACTAACCATTTTCCAAAGTGGAATTAAATTAGATAGTTATTTAACAAAGTATGGTCCACGTCACATACTTAATTTAGTTATCAAAGGCATTACAGATACATTCCGTACTCGCGTCGGTAGAAAGCAAAGTTCATGTTATGCCTTGTTGCTACAGCAGTCGACAAATTTATCTGTGTGTTAATTCTGATTTAATCAGGCCATAATTGTGATTAAACAGTTATTTTATCTGACTAATCCATAATAAGAATACTTATAAATAAATTCCACCACCTCTGAAATCAGATAACACGTGACTATGTTCACCTAACATATTTATTTACCTGATTAAGTATGTTTATGATGATATATCTTTAAGCCAATATATAACTCCAGAAAATAGGTACTATTATAATAACAAATACTGGTCACCTA
Source organism: Manduca sexta (assembly GCF_014839805.1). Taxonomy (NCBI): domain Eukaryota; kingdom Metazoa; phylum Arthropoda; class Insecta; order Lepidoptera; family Sphingidae; genus Manduca; species Manduca sexta. The sequence goes on from NC_051141.1 coordinate 11,964,876, forward strand.
CTAGTATGACCGTGTATACAATGATATCCAATTTGTATGACAAAGCATCGAAACCACGTTTAACCCACCTCCCTATAATTACTTACTAGGGCGCTTTGTACCTATACAGTACACATGTACTATACACTATTATGTTTGTAAGTACAGTACAGTGCTTCGACCGTTGTATGTATTGTATATTATATTATGTATTAAATGACACAAGACTTAGAACATAACATAAGACCGAATACCTACATTATTTTATATACTGTCTGTCTTCTTTTTTAACTTTTATTCATTCCAGCATATTACACTTACACATATATTTTTATATAAAATATTTATAATTATTACACAGGTATTTAAATTCTATCAGCTCTAGCTTCAATAATTACGAAAAATACAATATTACTGTGATTTACGTTTTGACTCACTATGCTATTAAATTATCTTATTCGACTCAAGACAGCTTTGAAACGTGAATTCCAGTACTATGAAATTTAAGTGAAAAGTAATAGAGAAATTAGAACGAATATGGAAGCGTCTCCAATGCACAAAATGCCAACAACGCCCGCCTGTCTTCGGTAAAAATAATAATACCTCGCCAGTAGCGCGCCGCACGGCCCGGAACAGCTAGCATAAAACCTTTTGACACCTTTATAGATTTTCTGACGTATGTTAAGCTCAGCACAGGGTATCATAGAATCATTTTTCTTTATTATTCGAAGTGTATTGAAAAGTAACATGTACATACCTGTAAACATAAGGTCCAGATTCATCGACCGCGGCCACTCCACCATTGAGCACTTCATTGGGATTGCTTATATTGAAAATGGTTACGGAAAAGTTTAAATAAAATGGTACGTCCTCGAATCGTTCCATTTGGATGGTATCCTCCAAAAGCACGACCGACTGAAAACAAGGTTTTTTTAAATACCGCTCTACATAAGTTTGTAAGTGACCATTTTAGAAATTGATTAGGGTTTGTTATATTTATTGTATGATGTATATGTGATGATTAAAATTAATTGAAATCTCTAAGTAAGTAAAACTATAAAGTTAATCTTCCCATCTCATGATATCTATTTTCATTGCTTACCAGTAATTGATATTGAAAACAACATGAATTTACTTTCAAGTGTACGTAATGAAAAGTTACCAGCCCATTTTGAAGTCTGATTGCCTTCTATCGTATCGTTCATTAGTGTGGACCCTAATTGAATGTACAGATAGTGGCTTTGGCGTTTTCCTTTCTCTCAAGTATTCACAATATCTTTCTTAAATTATGAATTGGACCTTTTTTGTGTGGATAGATTCTATTTTTGTATTAGAATGTCATTTATATTAACATTGTAAGATTTTCATTATATATAAGTAGGTATACTATAATTACCAACCGTTAATGTTACTTAGACATTTTGAAATGTTATTAAATTAATAAATATAGAACATAAATATATTTCCATTGTAGTTTTACGCTTTCACAACAATTACTATAAAAGATAAAATTATGTTAACAATAACAAACCAAATTTAAACTGTACTTTGTTTATTTTACAAAAAAAGGCTTAGTAACATGACTCCGAAACAGGAAAAAATCTATGAAACAACCGAGAGCTGTTGCAGTTAGTAATTGAAAAAGTTAACAACGTGTAACAATATACCTACGAGTGTTTTGACGAATTTTAAAAAAGTTAAAGCTGCCCGTGCAACTTGATTGAATAAATACAAAAAATGGCTGTAGGTTTTATTGAATTTCCTATTATTCTCTAGATACATTTTGTTTCGTTTTGAAATGTACTTGGGTAGTTGTTCTAGTTGGTCTTTAATAATGGAACTTAGGCAAAGTTTGATTATTATGGCGGTATGACTTAAGTATACTTATATTATACTTACGTTTATTACAAAATTTTCGATTAAACTCGGAATAGCAATAAAAGTCACTAAACAACTAACTACTACTAATATGGCACCGACGCATAAAATAACAACGCTGCCTATTATTCCGCACATTTTTTAAGCGAGAATAATTAAGCAATAACTAGCAACGTTGGTGTCCGACTGACATTATCATCGCAATTATCCACCACAAGGAGGTGTATATCTTATTTAGATAACACCACGAACCAGAGTTCCGTGGAAACTTTAATATCTATGTTTGATACCCCGTCGCAACCCACACTATTCGCGTAATCCTCTTCAGTTTGCTTAGTGAGAATGCTTAAATAGTACCATTGTATTCTGGATGTTATTGAAAGATTTAAATACTACATATAAAGCTTGTAATATAATTCTAGTTGGTATATTTGTGGATATATAATACCTCTCCAAGTTACGTGCGTAGAGAAATTGCTAGGCCGTGTGTTTCGCGGCTCTACTATTCTTGAAGGGCTAAACTCCGCCTGCAGGATATTCTACGTTGAGGTTATGCGGTCTATGACTTTATACAAAACTTCGGTAAAGGACAGATGGATGAAGTGTAGCAACGTTAAGTACTATTTCGTATAAGTGTGACATGGGTCATTAGGTTTGAATTTGTTAAGTATAATGTCATCTAGTAAATATAATGTAGTTAAACAAGAGTATTTATGTCCTTCAACATTCGCTCAATGAAGTCGCTTTATTTTGCAAGATTTAATGAACCTCTTGATCCGGCAACGCGACAATTTAATCGTTTGAAAGAGACATTGTGGTGTGCCGCCGGGTTTTCACTCTGTATTCCACGATCGATGTCCGGTCAGAGGAGACATTAAAGTTCATTGTAACATTAATTAGTATGTCTTTATTAAAAAGCCCATTTAACGAAATAAGACTAAAAGTTTTACGTCGTGCCTCTGTGGCGTCATCGGCAATTGAACATTATAGATCGTTCAAAAGTTTGCCCTCAATTGCGAAGTTCATGCTTATATCATTTTTATTCTCATTAATAAATCATAACAATCCGAGTATTAGGTAACGTTATAAAAAGCCACATATTAAAATCGTAGGTATTGTATATGGTTCTTGTTACATCCGCCTGTATATTATATATTCATCAACATACAAACAATATTATCTGTAGATAAGATGCGTGCAAGTACTAGCTTTTGCCCACGGATATATCCATGTAATTTACCTGCACCACACTTTTTTAAAATGAAATTCCGATTCGATTAAGAAGTAGGTAGATATATTTCTTTACAGTGACACTCTATTTGAAACCTTTACTTAGGATATGTTATTCTATTTTAGATAATAAAAATTACATCCGTAAAATTAAAAAGATAATTTTTCATGGTCACGGAGTGGCGGGGGGGGGGCTGAGGTGTTGGTTGTCCAAGAAGTCTTAAAATATTCACCTATATTTTACCATTATACAATTTAAAATTAGATTTAGTACATGTCATCATACATGATAAGATTAGTTAATGTATTTTTATAAGAGTTCGTAACCATTGACACGAATCAAAGGACCTACGTAACATTAAATCCAGATTATTCTTGTATCCACTATTTTATAAGTACAGTAATTGATAAGTTTATTTTCATTATTAGTGTGTTTAATTTATTTAAGGAAAAAATAACGGATATGTTAAATTTAGATAGATAACACAGTATTTGATTTCCATTCCCCATTTAACTCCCGTGGAAGTGGAATATTTTAAGCGGTATTGCGGAATAAAAAAACCCATGCACATTATCATATAAAGTATTTTGAAAACAAAATATAGAGCCTGTAGTCTCAAGTAATAATGTACTAATCAAGTATCTCCAAGCAGTAATGTGCTTTACCAAACAATGAAGAACGGATATGAAATTACGACCTGTTGCGCTCCGTACGGAAGTTAATTAAGACATGCAGAAGCCGAAATACCTCACTTCCGCTAATCTGTATTAGTTTTTTAAAAGCCAGCAATGATCTATTGGGATTGTGAGTATTGACAGTTGGTAAAACAATATTTTAACATCAGGAGATTGGTAAACTTTATTGAAAAATATATATAGCAAAACAAATAATGCAAAAAAATCTATGTCATTTTCATTATATTATACATATTATATACATGTAAATACTTATTTAAAATTTTAATACAGAAAGGCAGGCAATGTCCGGCTCGAAGCGGTGGGTCTAGCTAGAAGCATGCAATTTTGGAAGTGACTGCATTTTACAATGTAAGTCAGCACTAGGACAACATTTTTGAAAAATTTACGCCTAGTGAAATAAATTTCATAAATAATCATGTTAATTCATCTGCTCAAAGAATCCGATGTTTTTAAAAATACAAAATAGGGAGTTAAATTTCCACGAACTGCAGCCCCCCATCGCCATGCCAGACAGGATGGGCCCTTAGTACCCCCGCTATGTGACGTCATGAGCTATGACGTCAAAGCGGACGATTACCACGCCCATTCCCCCTAGCGCCGTTGGTGCGCCTACCAATAGGAGCAGCTTATTTCAAATTCCTTTTTCCAAGAATTGTTTGAAAGGTGAAACAAGCAGAGGAGATTTAATATAATAATAAACTGAAAATTGTTTGTTTTCATTACTTTGATATAATAACTCTAATCTTCTGTAAGAGTACGTAGGAGATACTTTGAAATACTACTTCATCACTAATCTTGATTCTGTGAAATCCGTAAACGTCGGAGACGACTTTTACTTGCCTTTAGATTTTATTCAACCCTTTAAACGTGAGATAAGACGCAAAGGAATTTACCTCAAACGAGCCGTTGATTGTAAGAAAAGCATTTTAGTTTATTTATTTCGTGGTGAAACGCAACTCCCCCGCCTCAGTTTATGCGACTGCCTAGCCACATTAAAATTACGACAACTAAACACTAACATTTTATTTACGAAGTCGGAAAATATGCTGTACTTAATACCTGTGATTTTCCAATAATATTCATGCCCTTGAATGTATACGGCTTAAATATTTTTTTGGTCAATGAGTCAGGAAGTTCTGAATTTTTTAAATCAAAGTGATGCTAACGACTTAAATCCATTAGAAAAAAGAGCAACTAGCCATCCGTACTGATCGGATATATGTATATTTGCCCTCACATTCGTCTCTACATTCGATAAGAAATTGTGTAATTGAAAAGCGATTAATCTAATTGTGTAATCTTTCAACGCTGACTATCATATTATTTTGATAAGTTGTCGATAAAAGTAAATCTTAAAAAAGTAAGTAATTAGCACGCATAATTTTTTATATTTTTTTTTATTAGAATTCGCAATGTAATTTGTGGTTAAATATATAGGTAAAGTTCGATTGACTTTTATATTTATAGTTCAAGGTGCTTATATTTGGATAGGAAGCAAGCTACACGTTTCAGCTTGTTTATGTTTGTTCACCATACAGCTCAACTTTGCGGGTCTTTTACAGACTATGTAATGAAACCTGTGGGTATAAGCGGGGGCATTGATGTCTATTTATGAAGGGAAACGGCGTAAGTATATATTATTTTAGCTATCATATGTTTTTATGGATGTAACTGAATATATAATAATATTAGCCCTGTATTATATACTGTCCCACTGTTAGGCACGGGCCTCCTCTAGTACTGAGAGAAATTAGGCTTTAGTCCATCACGCTGGCCTAGTGCGGATTGGTAGACTTCACACACCCTTGAAATCCCTAAAGAGAACTTCTCAGGTATGCAGGTTTCCTCACGATGTTTCCTTCACCGCTAAACTAAGCGATAATTTACAAAGAATACACACATAATATTTAGAAGAGTCGAAGGTGTGTGCCCTTGGGTTTCGAACTTGCGGACATTCGTATCGGCAGTTCGTTCTATTACCAACTAGGCTATCGCCGCTTTTTAACTGAATATATAAGGGGTCCATAAATATAATGATCTCTATGGACTTTTGATCCTAGTTACTAGTGGTTTCGCTTAAAAGCATTTCCCGGTACAAAAACTCCTAAGTCACTGTAGCGACTCACAGCGCCATCTAGTTAAATAGGTAATAAAATAAAAAACAAATATTTTTCCCTGGAGCAAATTAATGAAATGAAAGAAGCCTATATATTAATCCAGTTGTATGGAGATAATATTTATTCCACTGGTATATGCATATTAATGATAGCTGAGACGAAAAAGTTTTGAAATTATAATTATTACTTTAGGTACGTATATTAAAAGCATAACTCCCCCATAAAATGTTCTACGAAGCCATTCAGAATGATATTTTACTTTGGTCAACAGGTTCGAATATCCAAAACGCTCATTTTCTCATCTAAGAACCATTTTACTATCACTAACTTAACTATTTGTCAGATATTTGACAAGTTTGTGATATATGTGACGCTTGGACTTATGTTAACGAAATGTGTTTAAAGAAATTATTACCATTGCATAAGTATAATTGCCGCGCCTAGGTTATAATAGGTTAGTTAGGTAGAATTTTTCAGTTGGCACATTTTGTGTTTTACCACATGCTTATTATTTAGCGGTAATTATGATTAATTATACTGTCTACAAATTCGATTTATATCATATTTTAGTGTTCAAACTCTTTCAATATATTACAATAAGTTTTCTACGATTTAGATAATGTGTCGTTTACATAAAAACAAGTTACGGTCAGCCTATATTTGTGAAATACTCTGATACTTCAAAAACACGAAAATCAACTATAAAATGTAATAAAATGCAGTTGGTGTAACTAACGCCATCTATTGTACACTTGCGAAGTTACAGTGCGCCCTTGTAACCTATTTAAAATCTAGACCGGAGGCGGAGGGTTAAATCGATTGCCGCCAGGGCCCTGGGTTCGCCGTACACCCAGATTTCAACGATACGCGCTTATATATTTTAATTATATGATCACTTCAAGGTTTTTTTATGGGAAACATATTTTTTTTACCATATGTAACATTTTATGCAAAAGTGTAGTTTCATATTGAGTGAGTAGCATGATTATTATTTCACGCACACACACACACCGTCTTTATCTCCAAAGTGGCAAGCAAAGGCACGACTGGTGCACTATCTGTTCGCCGTGTAGATATAATATTCTGCCCCATAATGTGATATCGGGCACAAATCCCAGACTATCGGCTAGCTTTGAGAGAAAAAAATAAATATCACTTTATCCGACGCGGGTAGCGAACTCGAGATTTTAGCACGGTAATCATACCGTAATACAAGTAAGCAAACAAGGCAGTCCAATGTTATTTAAGTTGGTAGGTATCAGATATATTTTTAAATGTTTATTACAGCTTTTAATCATTTTATATATAATAAAATAATTTAATGATTTTATTTTTGCTTAAGGAATAGTCGACAATTTAAAGGAATTCCTTAATATCGTATGATTACTTTAACACAGGTACCTAAGATAACAATATTGTTAATATTTGTTCAATCTTATACAATCGCACTTCAACCTAGTACTAAGTTGATCCAATCATCTCTTTTATTATCAGTCATTTAGGAAATTATTTAAATAGTACGATTAGTACGTAGGTAGGTATTAGTTCCTTGCTAAAACTAGACCAAAACGTCTGCTGTTTAATATCAGAAAGAAAGCTTTTTGTCCACCTTAAAACTTTAAAAATCCCTGAAATTAGTAATGGTTAAATATCAAAGTAGTTACAAATTTTACGCCCCAAGGTTGCTTTGAAATGGCTCAACCGTAAGACAGAGTTTAAGTGGCTCATAAGCAGTGGTCTAAAGAACAGTAAAAGAATAATTTGGAGTTCAATCATTGACTTTGGTGGTACCTTTTGGTGCCAGATATGGAAATGAATTCACGGAAAGGAAAGGAATAAAAAAAAGTAAGTATGCATATTTGGTTACTCCATCAAATGTATTCCTAATCAGATTGGGAAGTCACTATCAGATCTCACTTGCCAATTGTACTCACATTACGCCTCTACCTATCCTCCAAATTTGCGTCTTGTAAATTGATTATATTTTGTATAGTACGTCTCTGCTAATTATTTTATTACATAAAACAAATATACGTTTTATGCTATGCCCATGCTTGTATAAAAATGATCCTGTATGTTTTTATCTTTTTTGTTACCATAGTTATGATAGCAACCTACGATTTCTTTTGCGTTCTTTGGTAAGAGTTTTTCTTTGTTTCTTTCGGGTGTATCTATGCGCGAGTTCAGCTCGAGTTCTGAAGGAGCCTAATCAATGAGGTTTAGTGTCTGAATTCGGCAATAAATTAGTCTACGCGTAAATATAGAACACATTGTAAACAGACGCGAATGATTCTAGATCAATACCCTATAACTTTGATCCCCTTATAAAATCACAAAGTATGTGAAAATGTGCGACTCAATCAGTAAATATGTTTTGATCGCGTTTACTTACAAGTTTGATTGTTTCACAGCTGAAAAGGACCGTAGTCCCAAGTAATTGATATAAATTTCAACTTGACATCTCTACGCGTTCCCTTTTCTTAAGGAACAGGGTTTTGAGAGAAAGACAGACGGACAAAAAGTGATCCAACAAAGGTGCTTTTGAGGTACGGAAATCAACGATCAACCAATCTAAAAATCAGCGCATTCTTGATGCTGTATCAGTTTATCATTTATTCCAAATGATTCGTAGCGTAATGCGTTGTGAAGATAGTTACTTATTTAGATATGTTTCATATAAAACACTAAAAAACACATTATAGCGAAATATGATTATTCCAGAATTTGTTAAATTTGGTGTACCGCGATAAATATTGTCAATATGATATTGGAATACATCCCGTTATAGTCGTGTTTGTCCGGTTATGCGTTTGATATCGACAAAATTCATCGAGACGTGCTTTCCCCTTGAGTGATGTTGCTTTATAAGCAAGTCGCATGTTTGCTTCGAATATTTTTCGAAATATAATAATATGCCTAAAATATTATTGCGGAGAGCACTTTATTATAGACGGTAATATTCATGGTCGTACCGAGGGGGAGAAAGGGAATGGAGACGAGTGCAGTTGCCCTCCTAGATAAAATATAAGTATTTTTATATGTAAGTACTTTTGTAATGTTGTTAATTTTAGGGACTACCTGCATGAAATTTCGCTTTTGACTCCCCCTGGATTAAATAAATTAAGAGACTTGACCTTCCCCTTTCCGAGTTGAGAGCTGGCTACGCACAATGCATGGGCTACATTGAACTTTGTACCTATTTAAATTATTGATAGGTCTCATCTCTGCCTACTTACCTCTATTGTAACAATTAAGGTAAACGTACACTATGCCGGTATCGTACATTATGCCGGGTCATTTTAATTTTTGTCGCAAAATAAGAAAATAGCCATTAAAATCATGATTTTTATAATACCGACATCGAATATAGTTTAAATACAACCTAAATAACGCGATTGTCAAATGTAAATAATAATTCTAAACGCCGTGTCGAGCCTCTGAATGCGTCAGGCGCAAATACACTAGTTCCGTGCGGCTCTGTTGTCGGTGAGCGTAAGGGACAGTGTAATTTTCATAAGAATTTCACATGATACGTATAATTTGGGGAGAAGGAATAACAGAACTTTCTGTGTTTTTTATTTCACAAATAATGATAATGGGGAGGGGGGGGGGGGGGGTGTTACGGGTCATTTTTGCGTATTATTTACAGAGCTAATAATTTTACGAAATTACTGACAAATATAATAATTATAATGACAATCTGATGTGAAAAATTATAAATGTAATAAATAAAATTAATATACGCCCGAAACCCTTCAAAAGGCTTTAAAAGAAATGAATGATGGAACTAAGTATATCTTTTTACAAAGCTTCCAAAATATATAGAATTTCTAGACAAACGCTATATGACAAAGTGCATGAAAAATACAAAAGCAAGATCGTATGGGAGCTCCAACTATACTGACCCCGACAGAGGAGTCTCTTATAGTTGAATGGGTTATAATGATGGCATAAATGGGTTTTCCAGTAGCCAAAGATATATTAGAAAGAGAAAAGAAGAGCAATGAAATAAAGAATAATTTCTATTTGTTTGTTGATTATTTCAATTTAGGCTCTTACCTATATTCTTTTTTTCATTTTGACTTCATTACCTTTCCATTTTTGAATGAAATATTTTAAGAAATGTTTAAAATTGTGACAATTTTGGATTTTTATTTGATTAATTATAATTATTTTAGTCTATTTAAGTATATACTTGAAGACACTTAATTTTGTTTTTGCCTTTATATAACAAAGTATGCTTCAACATAGCACGGAATTACGTACAACGTATTCCGGAATTATGTTAGGAGCCAAATTTTCGCACGGAATTAGAGACAAACTCGAGGTGCCGTAAAATAACAACTATTTCTATAAATTAAAGCCTACGACGTTAAATAATGTTCTAAATTCATGTTATCATAACAGTCTTTCGAATAAAACAGTTTTCATTCCTATCGCCTTTCTACTTATTCTGAAAATCATATTCAAAAAAAAAAAAAAAAATCACGTCAAATTGATAACCTCCTCCTTTTTTTGAAATCGGTTAATAACAAATGCCTTAATATACCGTATTATGATACATTTACCTTACATAAGTAATTTTGCGTCAATATCGTTGACATTTGCTCGTATATCTAGTAATAATGCATAATATATAACTTACTTTTTTATAAATGTGCAGCTGGAATTTGCAATAATAACTACGTAGATACATATTTACATACCGAGTACTAAGTAGGTAATATCTAAATTTTAGCTGAGTAGTTATTTTACCCCCATAGGCTCGCCTATGTATCAGAAGATAAACAAGCTAAAATTATATTAAATTGAACTATGTAAGTGAGTGTCCTTTCTATAATCGACCTGCTTCCTTATTACACTTTATTCTTCTTTTGGCGGGCGTAATAGGTATTTGCTTAATCAGTTTTCCGTAATAACATGTCGAATAAGCGGCCGAAGTCCACAAACAAAGTTTGTACACATCTAATAGGGTATTATACCTAATCTTTTTCGAAAAGTGTCTCAAATTAACATTAAGGTGATAAAATACCACTAGAAATTTTATAAAAAAAATATTCAACCATTAAAAACATTTTAATATTACATTTTAAATTTTCCCGCGTAAATAAAAGAAAACACTAGAGGCCACGTTGCCGACGTCATCTCGACAATAAATATCAAGTAACAACACTGTGCATACAGAATGAGGAAATTATTACAATTGAAATGAGGTTCTAAATTCTTATTACTAGTGTGTTATTCCTGAATATAAGAATCCCAGAGTAAAAATTCCGAACAAATTGTGGATTCAAGTGCCAACTGATATAACTATGAGGAAAACTTGGTTACAACTTGCGAGAAGAGATCCAAATTTATTGTCCGAAAAATTTGTCTATTTCGATAATTTAGAAATAGTGAACGCGTATTGACAGTTCAAGTAGTTTACTGCCGTGATGACGTCATGTCATGGCGGCACTCGTTTCACATATTTGTAAAACAGAAAAAGTCAAAACTTTGAATTGAATTTATAATTTTATGAACTGAAACTACTATTTTCCAATTGTTGTTTCATTAAACTATCTTATTTATGTATTATTAGATTTTTCCTCACAAACACTAAAATATCATATTACAGATCAACTCCCTGTAATGAAAATATGTGAATCAAGGTCCATTTCCATACATTTTGTTTCGGCTTTAATCTGGGTAACTAAACAAGTATTGGCAAGTAAAGAATTTAAATTCACGTCTAGTTAGTGATTAGTTCTCGCAGTTGAAAGAAAAACGTAAAAATAATTAATAATCATGGATATTTCGGCCTTTAAAATTTAATATGACGAAATTTTAAAGGCAGAAATATCCATGATTATTAATTATTTTTACATTTTTCTTTCAACTGCGAGAACTAATCACTAACTAGACGTGAATTTAAATTCTTTACTTGCCAATACTTGTTTAGTTACCCAGATTAAAGCCGAAACAAAATGTATGAAAATGGACCTTGAGGTATCGCCTTAAGCATTTATCTTCTCAAAATATCGAATTCGCCATTAATCACCTAAATTGAGAGATAAAGTGGTCAAAGGATTATATTATGATATAAGTTTTTATCTAACAATCATGCTTAAGTATTTATTACTTTTAGCAAGATTTATTGCATTGTTTTTTTTATTGTTTATTGCATAAATATCTGAGGTAAGTAGATACCTTCAGATAGTCATGAAACCATGGTCATATTTTATGAATTTGATATGGCATTTATTAAAGTAGGTTAGTACTAAGATAAACCTTAAAATAATAGTTCTTAAATGTCAATATACCCAATAAGTTTATGCTTTCTTTTAATTTCAGAGTACGTACATACAATCTACATCATGGCTTTGAGATTAACGCGACGGTAAGAAATAAACATGTGGAACGATAATTTCTTTCGTTCGTCTAATTGCGTTCTATCGGAACACGAGTGCCATCAGTATTTTAAAATAAATACAATTTAGAGACACTCTAACCAATTTCACTATAATTATTTATAGATATTACTTGATATTCTATAACTTAAATGGTACGTCTCAATGACGAGTAAGTAATTATCTAAATGCAAGCCTACGATTTAAGATCTCATATTAATAAATGTTGAGGCAGATCTGTTGTCAGTAGAATAATCATGGAATTACGTGTAGGTATTTCTAAATGCTGCACTGTTTTGTAACCAACCACGTATGAAGTATCAAACTCAAAATATAATCATTATTACTTGGGACCATGTCAATTTATCTTCACATGAATTGCTATACTCTTCAAGAATGTGCGAAAGTTTGTGAGGATGGATGTACAGATGTATGTAGGTAGGTATGCTTGTTCCTCTTTCACGGAAAATAATGATTTTATAATGGTTTTGTGTAATTTGGTCATAATATAACGATACATATTAAGTAGGTCGAAAAAAATTGCTATCTTGGCGTACACTGACTAAAACGTTCGAGTTAGTCAAAAATGATGTACCGTAGGATTGTTTGTCTTAAATAGTTCTAATAGTACAGGATCCCTGGTACACTTTTCATCGTTTATTACTATCAAGCTGATATTTTGTGAGTAGCTTCCTTTTGACTAGGCGCCCAAGTTTTTCCTTACAGTAATGTTGGTAAATGGTAGCTTAATATGGGTAGCAAGGACAAAATATGTTGATTTGACGAATTTTAAAAATTTATTATCTGGACAAAAAAGGAGTAAGTAATATTAATCTGTAAGTTTTGCTTTATTCTTTGAATAATAATCATACAAAATATATTTTTCATATTTTCTTCAAAAATTTAGTTTATAAGATAAATATATTTGAAAATACATAAAAAATTATATATTTATAAACATATTTTTCAAAATAGTAATATTTTCCACGTGTTTTCAATTTACTCCATTAACAGTCGGAGAGTTCGGTTATGTTCGGAAATGCTCGATTGTTATCGAGAATGCCTGTAAATTAAATTATCAATAATTGCCATTCAATATATTTTATATTCTTATATAACTATATTTTACTAAGAATTAATTTAATGTAAGTTCAATTATCAATCGTTTCATTTCATTTCATTTTGTATACCCAAAAATTACTAATCTTGTGGGACTAATAAAACATACCTTTTTTTTTGTAGGACATTGTTTTATTTGGATGACAAATATATTAATCTATCATGTGATACCAATGTCCTACAGTTACTAATAAAAAAAACTCCTGCGATATTGACAACTTTTGAGCGTAGGACCAAGATGACATACCACGCAATTTGTAGGACAATGTGAGTAGTAAGCTATGCAAATGTTAGCTAACCAATAAAAAAAATTTGCTGGTTAGTAATTATTTTCATGACCTTGTTTATGATACTTGTTGGAGAGAGGGGACTCCCTAACCAAACCTTATATTTTGTAGGAAAAATATTTTTTCACCTTATTTAGATAATAACTCAATTATTAACAAAGAAATATTCGGTTAGTAATATTTTTTTACAATTCGTCAAATCAACATATTTTATCCTTGCTACCCCTATTAGACTACCATTTACCAACATTACTGTAAGGAAAAAATTGGGCGTCTAGTCAAAAGGAAGCTAATCACGAAAAATCAGCATGATAGTAATAAACGACGAAAAGTGTACCAGGGAACCTGAACTATAAATAAAAGTCCGCGACAGCATATATTTACCTACCTTTTATGTGGAAGCCACTATGACGACAATAGTGAGCCATAAATATAATTAAATCGGATACTTTTTTACAATGCACATTTTAGAACATTTATTAAACTCTTATCGAAATAAATACATTTATCACTTTAAGTATTTAAAGTAGATAAACTTTGTCTTTTTTTGTAACCTATACATATTATAAAACAAAGTCCCCTTTTCTGTCTGTATGTTATCGATTTTCTCAAAAGCTACTGAACGGATTTTTATGAAGTTTCGTATGGACATAGTTGACCCTGGGAAGGTTATAGGCTACTTTCTATCCCGGGAAAATAAATAGAGGGACTTTTATCCCGGAAAATTCCATCACGCGGGCGAAGCCGCGTATAGTTATCATAAATAATGAGTGTAGTTCAATATTGGATGCCAACAGAAATGGAGTCGGCGAGTTTTAAAACGTAACCTTTTGAATTACAAAGGATCCTCTTTACGAAATGTGACAATAAATAGAGTCATTCAATAGTCATAAATAACTTGTAGATTAGTTAGTAGTTTGAAAAATTATCTTGTATACAAACGCACTCACACCTTTTTTTAACAAAAAAAGGGGTAATTAGGTTCAAATACTACCTACAATTAAAAAACTACTACTAATCTCCAAGTTATTTGTAATTGTTGAATTGTTCTACTTTTTGTCATATTTCGTGCATTTCTTTCGGTAAATATTATATTTGTTTTTCATAATATTATGCTTGTAATTTGTAACTATTGAAATAATAAACAAATTGGGTTATTTACAGTAAAAATGTATTATTATCTATACTATTATATAAAGCTGAAGAGTTTGTTTGTTTGTTTGTTTGAACGCGCTGATCTCAGGAACTACCGGTCCAAACTGAAAAAAACTTTTTGCGTTGGATAGTCCTTTGTCCGTGGAGTGCTATAGGCTATATATCATCACGCTATGACCAATAGGAGCGGAGCAGTAATGAAACATGTTGCAAAAACGGGGAAAAATTATTAGTTTTGAGAGCTTCCGTTGCGTGCGCTGCGTAAACGGTTAAAGTTATGCAACAATGATGTATGACGGGATTGTTCCTCTTAAAAAGTTCTAAAAAATATATTATAAAACAAAGTCCCCCGCTGCATCAGTCTGCCTGAACGTGTTAAACTCAAAAACTACCCAACGTATTAAGATTTAATTTGGTATGGAGACAGTTTGAGACCCTGGGAAGAACATAGGCTCCCGGGAAACTACTACTTAAATACTGGAAAACTTTTAGCCTGAAAAACTTTATAACGCGGGCGGAGCCGCGGGCAAAAGCTAGTTATTATATATCTTTCCTGCAGGTCCTTTTAAGATACATTACTCTAGTTGGAGTTCATACACCTTGCAAGTACTCCCTCTGTCTATACTTATGGAGGAAATACGGCCAAAGACAGAGCTTGCGAGGCGCTGGGACTATTGCAGAAAATATGAGAATTATACTGGGTCTATGGATTTGTTGCTGGGCTATCGATTGAGACAACGGAACGCCTACCAAGTAAAATGTCTCAATCTTATGTATTCAAGGCAGACAGTGACTTGCCCCCCACTAGATGGTCATCCCATAAGAGACGTAAGCCAAGGTAAGCCAACGCAACACCGGTGTGGGTGGCTTAAAGGTATAGAGAGGTGTGGGGTTTCCTCGCTATTACGCAGATTGAGCACTTCCACCCTGGAGCTGAGGTTCTTAGCTCTTGAGACTTCCACCCCTAGCCGGCCAGTTAAAGAAAACCAAGAAGAACTTGAGAAGTTTGAGACAGAAGGAACAAACTTCGATTTTTGATTCTAATAGGTACATTTTAGGCATGTTATCTCTATATACTACCTACTTGAAAAATCGTAGAGATTTTTGAATTTGGCCGAAACTTTTTAGTAACTGGTTTCAATAGTTTGATATTTTAATTATTCCTCAAAGTTGTATACAATATTATATCGAGGCATACATTCTTATCGACATAATACAATTCGACTATGCCTGTAGACACTGACACTGCGTAAAATACGACGTAACAAATTTTTAAGACACATAATAAAAACAAATTTTAGGTTAAACGAATCTTTATTGACCAAGAACATTTACTATTAATTGAAAATAATATTTGATTAATTAATTCTAATTACACACAATCAGTCATTATCAGTTTATGTGTAGATTGACACCTTAACTCTGAGCTTTCCTGCGGTAAGTATAAACAACATGGAAAAATCTTTCCGACAATTCTCTATAATACACGCCCATTATAATTAACAGGTCCCCAAGGGATCTATGGTTGCGGTAGAACAATGCTACTATACGACTAAATATATCTTGGCTAAAAATAGAACTCTAAAAAAATACCCGTGCGGATAAAAATCGATGAATTTCGTTGGATCCAATTCACGTGCAACCATAATTTAAGCTCGCGCCAATCCATTTCCCTCTCAAATCCTCTCGCAATATGTCACTAACCCTGTTACATTTTTTTCACAAAACAGGTAGAACAGATGTTTTACCTATACAATACATTCTACAAGTTAGGTATACAGCACTCCGCAGGAATAACTTGAATTAATGTACATTATGTAAATCAATTGTAGTGCAAGATGTAAAATATGAAAATAATAGCAAAATCCAACGTCAATAGATACTACTTAATACATATATCGCCCCGCAAGCTTACCCGTGATATGGACTAAAATTGATCCGTCAGAAATATTGACGTTATTTGTTACGACTTGCACTACAACAGTGAAACAAATATGAGTGGGTCAATCTACATGAACCATTCCTATTCACGTCGCATTTTAACTGTGAGCGCGAGGTGACCCATAGGTTAGTGACGTTTCAAATTTGCCACATTTCCAAGCCGTCGCAGTGAAAAGTCGACGTTGTCCAATCAATCAGTACAATCGACCAATATCACTTCATAAGAAGATACGATGGCCTTAACTAGACTAATACAATAAAATATTTCGCTAGATACTTGTTGATTTTATTCAGATTCAGACCTTAGCGTTGTAATGAAAGATACATGCCGCGATTTTAGTAAAGATACTTTTAAAATTTATCAATTTAAATATTAAGAGTATAAAAAGGAATAAAATAGTTAAAATACTTTTCAAAAGTGTGATACGTCTTAGAATATTATATTTATAAAACTTTCCTGTTAAAATTGTACAGTATTATACACTTGGTATGAATCTAAACAAATCACCATTGAAAATAAAATGGTACTTAATACCATTGACACATATAAATATTACAATATTTAACCAAAATTCTGAGTTTTTGGAAATGCGAGTCAACGTAAGTTCGAAACGAGATGACAAATATGTTTACTGGTTAGGGTCACTTTCACTTATAAATGTTGACGCCCTCTTTGTTATCGACCAAACATATAATAGTTTCGTTGTACCCTCCTTTTTAACACTTTATCTTTGGTCTTAATTCTTTAACCTCACATTGCAATACAGCTTCTTACTCCGCCATTATGTGGTACTTGTCGATATGTTTGACTCGTGACTTATGCAATAAATATATACAAATGGATAAAGTAGGTAATATTATAAACAATACCGATGGCTCATGATTTAAAGGTGTAACATTCTTGGTCAAAAATCTTCGTGACTACAACAACAATACACTAAATGACATCTTACATTTATAAGTGAAAGATCTGCCTATAATGTTTAAAAACAGGATTATTAAACTCCAGAGTTTCATGTCTTAGTCCGTAAAACTATTTACTATTGAGAAATCACGATTGCAAGTTGGTTCGGGAATTTAAAAGTTAAAAATTGTATTCGGAACATTCAGATATGCTATGGACTGTGAGATATTATAATGGTAGTGCATTTCTCGGGCCTGATTTTAGGTACATTATTGTGGAATATCTCCATGTTACCCTGAAATCATTCCTTAGATATTAATCTATGAAGCCACCCAGAAAAGATAGATGAAATCCATATTACTTAGTACAAGGACTTGACCACCACAGAAGCGTTGCGGCAGCAGCGTTCTAGTGTGCATCTCAACGATTTGGTCGCATTAGTGCCACTCGATTGCTACAGCATTTAAAGAGTCGCTCGGATTACCTACGCGTCACCCATCCTAGCTGCTATGGAACTGTTAGCGGCCCGGGGACCTCAACACGATGCAAACATCAACCCAAATCAAGGAGAATTTGCATCAGCACACACACCGTCACACTACATCCTGCAGCCTCGCTCTAAGTTGCATAAGTCACATTTGCGCCTATTTTCATAATAAATGCTGACTAAACATTGGTTCCCTAGTAGTGAATTAAAAAATATTGCATACACTTCAAACCATATACGTTAATAAAAATTACCATAAAATTTGTTAGATATACCGACACATATAAAACTATTTTAAATAAATGAAAATAGGTATGAATTACAATCATAGACGCAAATAAAATCCGCCGTCCAATGGATTCAAATGATTTAAATTAGAAGTGCAGAAGAGAAATGTTATCTCACCTCCTAGGTTAGTCGATTCTACCTGTTCTCAGACATATTATATTCTTAATTAAAAGGATTATGCTAAAGTACGACAATAATTCTCAAATCTACGGATTGCATCTAAGTTTGCATCGCTTAGTTCTTTATATATGAACTGTGAAAGGAAGTAAGTTCAAAAATAAATATGTCTCTTAAAATTGTATTCAAAAGCCATTTCAGAAACAAATATTCACCCGCGCATTAACATGTATATTATCTTTAGTGTAATATCATAACTTGTGTAATTCCAGAGCTCACATCCGTAATCGTCCCCTGCATGGCTAGTCTTATTTAGAAAGCCAGCACTGACAGGTCTTAGCATTTGTTCTAAAAGGAAATATAGAGCTAGTGAATACAACTTAATGCCTTTGTTATGGCCGATGATAATTGAATGTACAGGATATAAAAAAAAACAGTATTTAAAACTCCAAGAAGATACATTAATGATTTTGTTGACATCTCACATTCATATATCGATCTCAGTATTGTTTATGGAATCAGTGAAAGTTGTTCCATATAAGACTCAAAATATAAATATTAAAAATCCAGACAGTTGCGGCCTGTACTGTCATGTCAGTGGGCTTCGGTTTCTAATGAAGTATATATAATAACGTAAGCATTCCTAATTCGAAAGATTTTAACTCAACCACAAAGGCGTTCAAACCTTTCAATTAACACATATAGTCCATTGAAAAGTTACATTTGGGGTTGCGTTTTTTAGAGGACGCAATTTTATTTTTTTGAAGTGTAGGGGGGGTCAATCTAAAGCTAAAACCAAGTTTGTGGGGTCGCCACCCTTGTCCCACGGCCGCCATCTTGAAAATAGGGGTTGAAATGGTTTTACGATGTATCTCTTAAACTATTTATCTGACAAAAAAAATGTATAGATATTTTTTGTTGCACATTAAATTCTCTACAACTTTGGTCTAGTAACTTTTGTCGTAGAACTATAAATAAAAAAGTTATAAGCTAAAATGTTTAGAAATTCAATGTTAAGCAATATCCATTGCAACGTCATCAGAACGTGTGTTTATAAGGTTCATAATACTTTTTTTTGTACTCTCATTAATACCCAAATACCCAAGGGACCATTAGGGAACAAAAGAACATCTGCCTGCTATTATTATTATTTCTAACCTCTCTTATTGTAAGAATAGCTGATAATATTGTGTTGTAGTTGTCGTAGTAGAGTTTTTATTAGCATTTTGACTTTTAAAAGTCTTTTAAAAGTCAAAATGCTAATAAAAAAAAATTAGTTTTCACTAAAGTTAAAATCGTGTCTAAAATCATTCGAAATCGTCTTCACAATTAGAAACAGAATAAAATACATCCGCACGTACAGAAATATGTAGCACAACTAAAAGATATAAGTTGAACGACAACTTCAACACAATATTTTCAGCTATTCTTACAATAAGAGGTTAGAAATAATAATAATAATAGCAGGCAGATGTTCTTTTGTTCCCTAATGATCCCTTGGGTATTTGGGTATAAATGAGAGTACAAAAAAAGTATTATGAACCTTATAAACACACGTTCTGATGACTTTGCAATGGATATTGCTTAACATTGAATTTCTTAACATTTTCGCTCATAACTTTTTTATTTAGAGTTCTACGACAAAAGTTACTAGACCAACGTTGTAGAGAATTTAATTTGCAACAAAAAATATTTATACATTTTTTTTGGCAGATAAATAGTTTAAGAGATACATCGTAAAAACCATTTCCACCCCTATTTTCAAGTTGGCGGCCGTGGGACAAGGGTGGCGACCCCACAAACTTGGTTTTACCTTTAGACTGACCCCCCCTACACTTCAAAAAAATAAAATTGCGTCCTCTAAAAAACGCAAGGTAAGGCCTAAAAAATGTAACATTTCAATGGACTAATAACTAATTTATAAGTGTGTCGTACTTGTGTTTAAACCGCCCAATAAGATACGAAGTGGCACTAAAGATTTGTAACTAAGCGTTTAATACTAGTGATTACGTGTCTCCAGCCAATAGCAAGGTAATTGGATTATAATATTCTCACATTTAACATCAAACATCGATTAATAATCTGAACATCGAAAACAACACTGAACATAATACGCATATATATATTTATTTACTGGAACGTCGCAAACTAAGTGTAGAATTAGTTATTAAGTTACGTTCAACAGAGAAAAATGTGTAGCCTGAGAGAAAGATCATACAATCCCATTTGTTTTATATTGTACAAAGTGCCAGTTGGCACCTCTATGTAGTAGTTCAAGTGAGTTTCGATAATTATAAGTTACTGAAAACCTAATAAAGCATCCACAACTGCAATATGTCAAGCTCATAAGTGCTATCTCGATGCTATCTAATGGTAGTGGTATAAAAATGTGCATAATGGCTTAATTCCAATCATACACAATTTGCGACGTATATATAGAGTTAAACCAAGTGACAACAGTTTTAATTTTATACACGGTGTTAAAAAATCAGTAAATTAATATTACAAGGTAAATAAAATATACAATGTAGCTGTTGGTAA
This sequence comes from Manduca sexta, assembly GCF_014839805.1. Taxonomy (NCBI): domain Eukaryota; kingdom Metazoa; phylum Arthropoda; class Insecta; order Lepidoptera; family Sphingidae; genus Manduca; species Manduca sexta. Next base: position 11,986,007 of record NC_051141.1, read on the forward strand.
TTCCGTTATTTCAGAAGTCGTCGCAAAAAATGTAAACTATGATATTAACGTATTAACACCTTGTATAAACTATCATCACCCATAAAATACTGCACATAAACATTATTTACAATAGTGGATACGATTTTATAACAAGTATATTGGAACTTAAAGTAGGTTGTTTCAACTTATTTGGTAGATATAATATATATGCACACTTACATAAATGATGTGGAATATCATAAAACATAACAAGTGTGGTGGCATGCACAAAATAAATATTATTATGAGGTAATTTCACCAATCATTATGACTAAATAATGTACCAATTTTTATATAAATTATTATTATACAATAACACATATTATGCATATATCAGACTTCTTATAAACAATAATTATGCTTCCTTGAAACAACCTACACATGAATAAAATTATATATTAAAAATGTATACTTTCAAGTTAAACTTTTACTGACTACAAAGCCCAATTTAAGATTTGGTGCAGCTAATTGAGAAATCACTGGTTCACACCCACATATTTCATTTTTTTTAAATATCGCATGAAAGCGAAAAACTCAATTATCTACATAACACAAAACTTAACTAAAATTGGTGAAAGTGTAACAGACAAAATGTTGTCTTCTAAAGACCATGATGGCTGATCTAGTCGATGGTTCAACTATGATTTATTTCAATACATCCATTATATAATGGGATATATTATATATCTCCTGAAAGTATATGCGAGTAGGTGTCATCATGTTATTGTGAAGTGCATTGAGCAACAAGATGTATGTCCGTAAAATAGCGCCGCCAATGATTCTGAATTATTATTGCAGCAACAGGCTACAAACACGTTTGTGCTTTACACTTGAGTGAAAATCATTTTACTCAACACAAAATGTCTCGTTCTCGTCAGTCTTCTATAAACCAATGCTGGCGTCGCTGTCGTCAATGACATGTTCGCCATATATGGTGTGTATACCAAGTGTAGACTATGTCAACCACAACCCAATCAGTTACTTCGTCATATGATTGGTGTTGTATGTATAAAAATCTTGTTAGGGTGATCTGGCGAATCTTCCTTATGTATAGGCCGTGTCTTGTGTGTAGTTTTCGCCACTTAATTTCGCCGACAATTGCAACATATTAAGTCACTTATTAAACTAACTAAATTGTTTTTAGAGCCACTATATGAAATTGATCGGCAAAGTTAGATGGCGTTATTAACACACTGTAATGTCTTGTCAATTACTTGGATCGTCTAATGGTCGAACTTGAGAATAGAGTCTATGGAGAAATCGGCTCGGCGCCTTTGTTCGAGCATGATGAACGTCTGGACGGTACGAAGAGCTTGCGGATCGTTGGCAGTGGGACCTGGCGTGGCCGGATCGCCGCTTCGGGGGCCAGTCGCTGCAGTGTCTGCCGCACTATGCGCCGACCTGCTAGTCGAACCACCTGCCGTGCCGCTCGCCAAAGGACTCGTTGTATAGCTAGCCACGCTGCCGCCCGTCATGCCGGCCACGCCCGGTATTACTGTCATGCCTGCCACACTAGTCATGCCTGGCACGGTAGTCATACTTGGCACGCTGGCCATGCCTGGCACGTTAGTCATGCCTGACACGCTAGTCATGGCTGGCATGCTAGTTATGCCTGGCAGGCTCGTCATGCCTGGCAGGCTACTCATGCTTGGCAGGCTAGTCATGCCTGGCACGGTAGTCATGCTTGGTACATTCGTCCTGCCTGCAACGCTCGCAATGCCTGGCAAACTTGCCATAACTGGCAGGCCTGGAATCACCGCGCCGTGGCCGTGGCCTACGGCGCTCATCGCAGTGCTCCGAGGGCTGTTTATAGGGCTATGTACAACATTGTTCATGGGATAATTCAAACCGGTTAACATAGGATAGCTCATAGCAGGGCTCATAACAGGGATCATGCCGCCACCTATTGTTCCGACCATCGGCCCGCCCATAACTCCGCTCATGGCACCGCTGAGCGCATGGTTCATCGCGTAACTCATGGCACTGGTCATCGCACTGTTCATCACGTTGCTCATGGCGCTACTCATCGCACTGTGCATCGCGCCACCCATAGGGCTAGCTACAACGGCGTTTCTGCTGGGGCCGGCTCGGCCCACCGCGCCGTACCCGGCGATGACGCCGGCGCCGCTGCCTCCTCCGCCGCTAGGCTCCTTTCAGCTAGGCTTTTGCTGCACCTCACGCATCATCAGCTGCGAAAATATTTTTCATCGATATTAATAACATATCGCTAGCTAATAATATTTTCGATTTAGGAGATATATTACTACTTTAGATATTAATTTCAAATGGGAAAAATTTGCATTAGCAGTACACTACGCTAATATTATTGTGTGAAAGTATCGTTACTCACCTGGTGAGAGCGTTCCGAGGTGATGGTTTCAGCGGCGCGCACGGGCGGCGGCGGCGGTGGCCGCACCTGCGCTCCGTTCTCGCGGGGACAGCGAGGGGGCTCGGCCGGTCCAGCTAATATACAATAAAACATTATACTTGCATTCTTTAACAAAATATAAAAGACATACAATATTAATATACTTTAAATAATAAACAAAATAATCTTTGAAAGAAAATTGTGCCTTTCTTTGTATATTAAATAAAGGGACAATGTGAATAAAACATTCATACAATGTGCGCTATAAAAAATAACACCAAAAGCAAATTAAAAAATTAAAACAGATGCTTGATGCAATATGAAGTTAAAATGGAATAAGTATTGTACTGTTGGAACGGTCGATAAGGAGTGAATTTACCAGTGGTGAGAGGTATGGCTAGCCGTGCGTTGACCGCGAGCAGGTGGTCGCGCCGCTGCAGCAGACTGCCTACGTGCTCCTCTAAACGCACATTCTCTGTACGCAGCTGATGCAGACACGACAGCAGCGAAGCTACTGTAGGCAAACGCGACGATTATATACCCGGCAAGCCTAAAGTACCCATCCGATACACTGATCGCACAAAAATATATAAACAACTTCTTCAGTTTAGTAGAGCGCAGACGCGCTTGATTTATCTTATTCTACTGTCGTCAAACCCATATTTACTTCAAGCTGCCACTCACACGAATGAGTTTGTAAGTACACGAAGTTTTTCAGTACTCACGCAATATCCGCTACTTTGATTGGTCGTTTAAAAGTAACTCCAAATTCAACATACAGCTATTGGAAACGTGCATTTCTGAATTCCTTCAAAGTTAATTACCTAGTTGAGGTCAATTATTTAAAATCGTTATCCCACGGCTATCTTGCGCTAAAATCACTTCATTTAACTCCAATAATCATAATCAAATAAAATTCTATGGTTTGAAAAGCAATCAGCCCACATTTAATACATAACATCCACTAAATACTAACATTTATTAATGAGGGGACATTATAAGAAAATCAGAGGGGTAGAAAGATTTCGTACAGCCATTTGAAAAAATTATATGATGAGATGAGTCGAATAAAGTCAAATGATGGATTACTGTCGAAATGTTGCGCCTGCTCCATGAGGAACTGTGAGCCTTGCTCCCACTGCCGCTCCAACAGCTGGTCGAGGCTCTGCGCGCTGGACGAGCCGCGTCCCGCGGTGTTGCCCGCACCCTGCGCACCAGTTGTATTTGTAAGTCATTATGCATAATAATAAACTATGTTTAGTGAATATTCCGCTTTTTAACAGCCGCGGTAAAGCAGTAAGCTACGGTTATGTGGCAATATGAGTAATTTGATATTTTTTGTTTCAGGACAGTTTTTGATTATCTTGATATAAAGTCAAATGTTTTTAGTTCTGTCGAAAAGTAGTTAGATTTGAATGTTGGCCCACACGATAGCTCGAAATGTTAGGTATCGATTTTTTAGCACAGATGAAAGGGCAGTACTGATGTTTTATAAGAATGAGGTGGCCATGTTTACAACATTATCAAATGTTGGCACGTATATTAGCAAACGTGTTTATCTATACGGACCGGCGCTGCCTTGTTGATGAGCGGTGGAGGCACGAGCGGGTCGCCGCCGACGGAGCCGGCCGCGTGCGCCGCCAGCTCCGCGCTCAGCTGCTCCTGCAAACGGGCCGCCGCGCCGCTCTCCGGATTCAGCTCGTTGCCCAGCATGTGCGGCGCGGTGCAGCTCGCGCCGATCCTGGTTCATATCATTCGTTCATTTATGGTGGTTTTCAATAAATGGTCCTAATCTTCCCAATTTTGGATCCCAAAAATGTAACAATCAGTAATTTCTAAGCATGCCAAAAAAATATATATCCTGATTGACCCATTTACGCGGTGGATCGAAATGCAAATTGTGATTGATAAAGTGAAATTTTAGGCTCAACTGATATATGAGAGGGTAATAGCCGGACATAATGATTTTGGTTGGTTTGAGTATCAATATTATTAAAATAAGATGACTCCAGATTGGGATGATTTGTTTTGTCCATATTCATCAAGATTTTAATGCCTACATTACTTACTTTGATTCCATCTTTGGTTTCAGTGGCCTTTCTGAACCTGTAACAATAATTATTAATATATTTTATAATGCACAATTATTGTATACTAAAAAGTAATCTATACATTAGTATATTTTAATATAAGGCTGAAGAATGAGATTATAATGTGCAAACTACGTTAATAAATATTTTAAATTTACTTGGCGAGCTCGGCGGCGAATCTTTAATAGTCTCCTGATATATGGGTGGCGGTGTCGCCTGTGGTGGGCGACGGATGCTCGCCAGGGTCTGGCTTGTCACTGTCTCTGTAATTACATTGTTTTTTTTTTAACAAAATTTACTTATTAATTCATTTGTCACACAAGCAATTAATGAGCATATTTTAAAAAAAAATCATAGTCCCTATGCCTGAACTGAGTTGCGATTCTTGTTTATATTCAAACAATTGACTGCCAAAATTAGCATGTCGCTCGTGCGAGGTAAACCACGATTTTAAAAACTCAAGACGAATTTAAAAACTCAAAAACTAGATGACTGCGGTATAAGATATATGTCAAGGTTTGGTTAGCATCGATTTGTGGCTGAAACTTGCATTGACTTTTTGCACGAGCCAAAAACGTCTTTGAAGAGAGAATAAATTGAAAATTGTATGGGAAAAATCTGGTCAGCGCACTTTGGATGAAGCTCATGTACAGTGTTCAGGTGTAACTTAAGAATTCAGAAAGCGAAGGCGGTAGCTGACGCATTGTAATCGTTCATGGATATATACAAAAACTGAATGCATAAATTCATCACACTGACGAAATGCGAACGAAATCATAGTG